>NC_084800.1:27800000-28000000 GCF_963169125.1 Humulus lupulus | reverse complement strand
TCTTGATAGACTCACCTACATGAACGTGGAAGTGGGGCCACTTCCTATGAAATTTAGGGCAAATGTCTAGAGCGTTCACTATACTGGGATAGACGTGCATGGCCATTAAAGCATGGGCTTTTGGACTACACCCTAGAAAGATTGTGCATGGTGCAATGTTAGAGATAGAGTTCAAGACTACGTGTCACTCTAGTATATTCTAAATTGCATTCACTATGCAAAGGTTCAAGTCGAAAGATACCTTTGTTTATGTTCAATCTTATTGTTCTTAGGTTACTGCTCGATGAAAAATATTTTTTTAAATAATTCAAGTGGGGGATTGTTGGAACTTATAATATATATGAGTATGAATTATTAAAAAAAAATAGAAAAGGTGCTTTAATGACTCCCTCGAGGAAGAGTCCCACATTGGTTTAGAATACTCTCTTGTAAGGGTATATAGAGTGTGGATTTGAGCCTTGGGGTTGTGCCCCAAGGGGTACCCACTTTTGTGGGAGAGGGAGGAGTCACACAAAGGCTCACCTGACCACCACACGCGTGCGCCGCCGTTCGTCTGAGCTAGTTGGTGTGGTGTGCACCTTATTATTTTTTCTAAAAAAAAATTATTTATTAAATATTTTTTATTTAATAAAAACGTGGTTAATAAGTGGTAAACTGAATACTTAATCTCTTCAGATTTTTCAGGATTTCAACTGCCATGCCTCTCCCACGTTTTAATAAAACGTCTTTATTCCCGTTAACTAAGATCCAATTTTTTCTTTAAAAAGAGCGATTACTTTTCAGAACGAGATATCTCTTTTCAGAAAAAATAACTCTCTTCATCATAAATTTTTACGATTAAAAATTCGAGCAGTAGTATCATCAGGGTGTGGTATACGACGGTTCTCTACAGTGCAGTGGAGGTCCGATCACAGTTTAGACTGGGCTGTTTTATCCTGGGGACGATGGGGCTGATAGTCTGCTTGCATGAATTCTGGGCAGTGCCGCGAATGTCTTAAAGAGAGCGACCTAGTCCGCGACTCAACCCAGATAATCATTCGGTAATTTCGTTCCTTTTTTATTTCTGCAGCAACTTATTCCAACACATACATAGGTGTATAAATCTACTCTATATATATGTACTCATTTTCTTTTTCTGGACCCTCAAATCTTAACCCTTCAATGTCTTCCATAGATGATACTGAGTTTTTCGGTAGAAATGAAGAAAAGAAAATTTTGAAAAAGATGGTGCTGACATATGAAGAGGGTAGAGAAAAAATATGTGTGATTCCAATTGTGGGCTTAGGTGGGATCGGCAAAACTACTCTTGCTCAAGTTGTTTACAATGATGACTTTTGAACTCAAGGCATGGGTTTGTGTTTCAGATGAATTTGATGTTTGCGAGGCAACGAAAACTATCCTTGAAGCAGTGTCTAAAAATACTTTTACCATTGAGGGCTTGAGTGTGCTAGAAGAGAAGATACAAGAAATATTGGACAAAAAGAAGTTGTTTGATAGTTTTGGATTACATTTGGAATGAAGATTATGAGTTTTGGGATACGATGAAGATGCTTTCCAAAGTCTGGGCACAAGGTAGCAAGATAATCGTCACAACAAGAAGTAGCTTCAATCATGGGAACGACTGAATCTCGTCGTCTTGATGTGTTAAAGGAAGAAGTTTTTTTTAAGTTATTTGTCAAACTTGTATCTGGCAATGAGAAATTTATTAGAACAGATTCAAACTTGAGAAGAATTGGCAATGAACTTGTTAAGAAATGCAAAGGCTTGCCGTTGGCTGTGAAGGCCATTGCAAGCCTCTTGTGCTGTACACATGTTAAGGAATGGTAAAGAATCGCAGATAGTGATATTTTGGATTTACCTGTTGGAGAGAAAAACATTCTTCCGGCTTTGAGATTAAGTTATCATCATTTGCCATCACACTTAAAACGATGCTTTGTTTTCTGTTCTATGTTTTCTTAAAACAACGAATTTTGTAAGGAAGAGTTGGTCTTATTATGGATGAATGATAATTTATTGGAGCATTCAAGTAAAAATAGGGCTACGAAAGAATTGGGAAATGAGTATTTTGATGATTTGATGTCTCGATCATTTTTTCAACCTATAGGCACTAGTAAAGGGAAAAGGTACAGAAGTGGTCCTTTTGGAAGTGCTGATTGTTTCGTAATGCATGATCTTATGGTTGATTTGGCTAAGTTTGTATCTAAAAACAAAATTGTTTCTATAGAGAAATACAGGATGTATGATATTGGACTAATGAGGCAAATGTAAACACATTGGATTTGATATGGTCAACTGCCAAAATTTGCATGAGATATATAAATTAATTTCTGATGCAACTTGTTTAAGTACTATTATGCCTGTTTCTAAAAATTTCTTTATTTCGAAAATATTACAGCAAGATGTGCTGAAAGATTTCACGAAGTTAAGGCGTTGGAGATTTTTATCTTTGGCAGGCTATGAAAATGTCAATGAATTGCCTAAGTCAATAGGTGAATAAAGGCATCTTCACCATTTGGATCTCTCTTGCACTTCAATCAACGAATTACCTGAATCTATGTGTTTGCTGTACAATTTACAGACATTACAATTATTTGGCTGTAGGCATCTCATCAAGTTGCCTAAAAAATTTCACCATCTCATTAATTTGAGATATCTCTACATGAGTTGTTGTAAATTTTGCTCTCTTAACTCTTTCAATTGTAGGATGTGATGCAATAGAGATGGTGGGTTTTGATTTTTATGGGACTGGTTTTTCCAAATCATTTCCATTGTTGGAATCCTTGACGTTCAGAGTCAGAGGATTGCCAAACTGGTAGGAATGGTCAACACTCAACAACCAAAGCAAAGGTGGAAGCATTTCCAAAGCTAACATCAAATACTGTTGAAGGGTGTGAGAGACTGATGGGAGATTTGCCTGGCCTCCTACCATCTTTAACAAACCTTCAAATTTTTGTGATTGTCCAAAGCTTGCTTCTTCACTCCCAGTGATGCCAACTGTCACAAGAGTACCTATCAACCAATGTCATAAGATTGCATGGTTGGATCCAACATATTTGAATTTAATAAATATTATAGAATATCGCTATCCAATCATAGGATATCAACTTATGTTGTTAAGCACCTTAAAGTATCAAATAACAACACTGATATGTTTTTAATTGTCAAAATCTGGAGTATTTCTCGCTATCAAAAACACTTTCAATTTCACGTACAGACACTAATTTTTTCACCAAACGATTTTTTGAATTACGATGCCACTGATGCATACAATGTCACAAATTCACCAAGTAACACAAACAATCACAAGAAAACAAATTTCTGATGTGGAAGATCAGTTAGAACCGCAACCACAGAGCATACTTATAACAAGAAGAGATTATAATATTTATATATATATATATTTTTTAATTTTTGGTTTAACTTGTTCCCAGGCCTATTTGATTCCACTTACTCACAACTTAATAACAACTCCCCGAGGTTAATTAATAAGCGTGGATGAGAACTTTGCCAAATTTCCTTTAAGCAAAAATTGCTTATGTTGAAAGAACAAGCTTTGTTTTTTAGTTTTTTTTTTTCAAGTATTTTCTTAAACAATAAAATTGCAACTTACTAAATGCGATAATTAAGAGAGAAAAAAATGACAATAGCAATAGTAAATAGTTATATAAAAATTAGGAGGCACTTATGCCATCAACCAAATGATCAACAAACATAAAATTAGGAGGCACTAATGCCATCAACCAACATTAATAATAATAATAATGATAATGATAATAATAATAAAACTTAGGAGGCACTAGTGCCATCAACTAAGATAAATAAATAAATAAAAGCTAGGAGGCACTAATGCCATCACTAGAAATGATAGATTGATCAAGTATGGAGGAGGCAAAAAATGCACTCAACTATCAAGTAATTAGGAGGCACAAATGCACTCAACTAAAAAAACATCAAAAGTAAAAGAAAAAGACAAATGGTTAGGAGGCACTAATGCACTCAACTAATAAGTAAGTAGGAGGCACTAAATGCCATCAACTACCAAGATATATATAATATAATATATAACAATATAAATAAATATATGTATAACTTTCTTTTTTTCTTTTTCGATTTTTACTCTTTTTTTTCGATTTTTTTTTATAGATATATATATTTTACTTTTTTTTAAAGATAATTTTGCAAATAATAAAAAAAATAACTAGTAGAAGAATGTTACTTACCTTGTAGAAAGACCGTTTCTTTCTTGCAACTCCCTGGCAACGGTGCCAAAAACTTGTTGATCCCAAAAGAGGGTGTTTTAATATTTAAACTCGCAAGTGCACGAATCGTTTCGGAATATAATGTTCATGTAAGTACGAGGTCGAACCCATGGGAGTTGACTAACATCAAAAGAAACTATTTCAAACAAAGCAATAATATTCTAACCTAGTTCCAAATATTTGATGAGATTTTGTTTTAGAAAAATAAAAGACAAGTAATAAAAAGATTTAAGATTAAATAGAAAAATGGTTTTCAAATGATATATGTAAAATAAGATTATTAAGATATTAGAATCCACAAAATGCAAGTTCAATAGTATTTATAAGTATATTGATTCCCAAGTTTTGATATAGTTGAAATAAATCACACTATATATTTTTTCAAAATATATTTTCTATTCAAGCACAAGTTACTCTTTCAAAAATGTAGGATTTTTCTTCACTTATATAAGATATAATTTCCAAGGATTAGTTGTGTTACAACCTAATGAAACTACAAAAAAATCAAAGAGATTATGTTTAGGCAAAATATGATACTTATGCTCTAAGAATTAGATGTGAACAATTTAATGAAAAAAATTTAATCAAAGAATATCATATTTTTGCATAATGAAGAACTAAGTGTAATATGCTTTAACAATCAATAATAGATGAAAAATGCATATCTTTGATAGAAAAATCCATAAACAATTTTGTACAAATGGGAAATCAACATACAACAAAAAATACTATTTAGTTACATTTTGCTTCATCATCATCTTAATAACCTTTGAAAAAGATTAGAAGCTCATAACTAGATTGAAATAAAAATTACAAAATAACATACTTGACATTCTCTTCAAAAGATGAAAATGGTAGAGAAAATAGTAAAAAGAAGAGAGAAAAATATGTGTAGAAGATGTTGAAAAGATGAAGAAGAAGAGCTCCCCAAATGATCTTACAAGACTCTATTTATAGGCAAAATATGGGTATTAAATTAATCAAATTAAAATAAATAAATTGATTAATTTAATTGTGTTGGGAAGTGGTAGGATAAATAGAGTAAGTGTAAGAGTATTGGAAAGATGAAATGTTTGGTTGGGTAAAATATTAGTGAAAAGCTAGGGTAAAAAAAAATGAATTAGGAATGTTTATTTAGGTAAGAAAAATAGGGAATAGTGAATTGGTATTTGAGTGAAAAATATTGGGAATGAAAAACATGATTTTTGGCATTTTGGTGGCTATTTGGCAGCTGGTTTAGGCAAAAGACTGTGGCTATTTTGGGGCAGTTTGGGCCAGGCGTGGACTGATGCTGGGCCAGGCGTGGACTGGGAATTGAAGCTGCTGAAGCTTCGGTTCTGGTGAGGCCCAATGGGATCTACAGGGAGGCAACGGGCCTTGGGAGAGAAGAGGCTGAAGGCCCACGTTTTGGGCTGAATGCTGGCCCGTGTGGGTAATTGGTGTTGGAGTCTTGAAGGCTGGTGAGGAGTTGCTGAGAGCTTCATGCGGCTGGCTGGAGGGAAGTTCAGGAGCGTACGGCCTGGAGCAAATGGGAGCTTGGGCAGGCGGACGCGTGGCGCTCTGACATGCCGCCACCTGGCGTGCTGGTGAGAAGATATGCATGGGGCACGGCTGATGAAAGAATGGGAATGGGGCTTGCTATTTGGGCCTGGGCAGGTGGGCCTTTGCAACTTGATCCATGGCATTTAAAAATGCCATTTTTCTTCTTTCTTTTCCTTAAAAATGTCAATTTTCCTTTATTTTTCTTGCTTTTTCAAGAGCAAAAATTCCCTACAAGATAAATATAAAATAAATCATAATACAATATTTTCAACTATAAAATAAATCAATTTAATTATTTGAAAATATTAATTATATCTTAATTTAATTTAACATTTAAGCTCAATAATACCACATTTTTTTCCTCAAATTAAACAACAATAAGTCAAATAATCAACTCCAACATTTTACAACAAAGTAACTATAAAAACACACAAAAAACTATAAAATTAAAACAAAGCTAATAAATTCAAAAAGTAATTAAAACTTAATAATTTAATTAAAAACTTAAGAACTAAATCATTTTTAGCTTAAAAAGTATGGTAAAATAACTCTAATTTCTAGTTATCAAAATGACTCTGGGGATTGGATGATGATTCGCTGCATCCCTCAGCGTCAAGTTATCAGTAGTCGACAGTTCTTAATTAAGCCATCCTGGTTTGGGCCCAAAACCTTAGTGTTGCACGTTGTTCTCATTCTCTTGTGTATGTATTTCAATTTGTAAGAGAAATTATTTCTGAGACTGAAGTGGATCGCCCAGAATCCAAACCCAACCTTATAATCCATTCCATAGGACCATGGCAGTTGTTGCTACAGAAGCTCTATAAACTGACTCACACCACTCTCTGCAAATACCATTCTTTCTCTTCTCTCTCCATTGCCCACTGTGAGTTTCTCTACTACATTATTTTTTCATAAAAAAGGATCGCTTTATTTGGAAAATTGTGGTTTCAACTAATTTAATTTTGCACTTTTGGTATATTTTTCATGTGTACTGTAAGTGTCTTACTTTGTGTATTTTGTATTTGGCAATTTTATTATTCATCTGTTACTTTTTCAGTTGCATCTGTATTTTGTATTTTGACAGTATTTCGGTTCATCTGCTATTTTGCCAGTTGCATCAGGAATTTTGATATTGTCATAATATTTTTATGTTGCTTACGTGGCTTAGTTTATTGTGTCTGTTATGATTAATTGACTGTGTTTTTAGGTTTCGAGTTTTTGGGTGTGCTGAGCAAATTAGTTTTTTCTAACGATTTTCTGTTTTAAGAGTGGCTGGGTATTTGAGTTGGTTAGAACTTAGATCTAGCTGATTTAATCAGTTTTTCTCAGCTCTGTGAGTTTTTGTTTTTGTGCGGATTGTTTTTGTTGTCTTTCTTTTACAGGTTGAAGAACTTCATTTTTGGAAGGGTGTTCATCCATGGTTGGCAGTGTTGTTCTTCAGACGAAGTATTGGAAGAAAGTTAGATCTGCAAAAGTTCCAGTGTAAAGATTCAAATAGATCAAGCTAAGGAATTTTGCAAGAGAGACAAGTATAGATGATTTACGGTTATTGTTGTAAATTCAAAGATACTGTGTAGAACTTGCATTTTATATCTTAGTGGAATTCTTTTTCTGGACTAGGTCCCAAGGATTAGCCATTACTTTGTGTAGTGGTGAATCTTGTAAAAATTGCTTGGTGTGATTATTTTACTTGTTCTTTGTCATTTCTTTAAATCTTGTTTTACTTCTTCAATAATCTTAATTCTTAGGTAGTAAATCACTTTCATTTGGTATCAGAGCATTCTGTAATTCTTGATTATTGTTTCCTGGTTGTTTCGGTTTGAGTGATTTGTTTGCCTTTTTATTTTTGTGTTTCATTGATCCATCTTACCCTCTCCTAGTGTCATCTACGAGAGCTTTGTGTGTTTCTTTTGTTGTGTTGACAATCATGGATGTGTTTAGAGAAGGTGGATCTACCACCAGACCTCCCATGCTTGAAGGGGCTAGCTATCCTTATTGGAAAACAAAGATGAGAGCATATCTTAAATCTATAGACGAACGGGTTTGGATGGCTGTTTTTGAAGGTTGGACACCCCCAACTGAGATTGTTGGAAATGTTGATATTGCTAAGGCTGCGAGCAAGTGGACGACTGATGAAATTGAAAAGGCCAATTTTAATTCTAAAGCTCTCAATGCCATTTTCAATGCTGTTTCCACTAATCAGATGAAAGTGGTTGCAAATTGTGAGTTTGCTAAGGAAGCATGGGATAAGTTGAAGATCAAGAATGAGGGTACTTCGGCTGTCAAGAAGTCAAGACTGAGATCCTTAGCCAGAGAATTCGAAAATCTAACCATGGATGAAGAAGATTCGATTGCTGATTTTCATGCTAAGTTGTGTGATATTTCTAATGAGTCTTATGCTCTAGGAGAGACTTACTCAAACGATAAGCTTGTAAGGAAGGTTCTTGGGTCTCTTCCGAGGAGATTCAAAGCCAAACTCACATCTATTGAGGAAGTGCATGATGTTGAAGATATGGATCTGGATGAACTGATTGGTTCTCTACAGAATTATGAATTAACCCTCAAAAGATGGAATAAGGGAAAGAAAGTGAAAGACAAGGAAACTGAGAAGACTGGAGGTAGCTTGGCTTTTGTTTTAAAAGAAACTCGTGACCAAGAAGGAGAAATGTTTGATACTTTAACAGAAGAGAAAGTTGCTCCCCTTACTAGGAATTATGCAAAGTTCTTAAGAAAGAATATGAGGAAGAATACTTTTAACAACAAAGAGAATATCTTCAAGAAGAAATTTCCTACTAATCAGAAAACGGGTCAGGCTCAAGACAAAAAGAATAGGGGGATTCAGTGTAGAGAATGTGATGGGTTTGGACATATTCAGGCGGAATGTGCTAACACTCAGAAAAAGAAGAAGGCCCTTGTTACAACCTGAAGTGACAGTGAAGAAGATATGGGAGTTGCAGTGAGATTTCTGATCATGGGCAAAATGTTATTGCTTTTCTGGCCAAAGAAGAGGCAGTTGAAAATGAAGCTAGGGATAATGAGAGCAGCTGCTCTGAAGCTGACAGTCTTGATCAGCAAACTGCTTATGAGCAAATGTATCAACAATGGCTGACTATGGTTCAAAAAGTAAAAGTTCTTGAAGAGCGAAATACTTCTCTTAACACGGCCAACTCAAAGCTTGAAGCTGAAATAAAACATCCGACCGAAGAATTAGAAAAGAAGGAAGAAAAGTTGTATGCGGTTCAAGCTGATCTCATTCGAGCCAAACAATCTTTGGAGTCAATACCTCCAGGAATAGCTGCCTTAAATCATCAGCTTCATCTTTAGAAACCCTATGGAGATGATGAGTTCGTTTTTAGCATAGTTTTTAACATGTGTTTAGGGTAAGTTTGAGTCATTTTGGTGGAGTGTTATGCGGTATTATGCTTGTTTTGGTATGTTTGCAGGAAATAGGAGAAGGAAATGTGAAGTTTAGGAAATGACTAGAAAATCAACTTAAATTGGGAAATTTATGCTAAAAGTTGACAAGAAGAAAGTTGAAGATTCATTTGCGGAGATATTTGTTTGTTTTGGAGTTCGGGAACAAGTTTTTGGAAAAATTCGAGGGGCTGCGGTGCTTGAATGAAGAGCTGCAGTGCAAGGAAAAAAGCAAAGAGGGCCATTTTCTGGAAGTTTTGAAGGGCCGCGACACTCACTGAAAGCAGAGAGGAGGTTGCGCAAATCCAAAGAGACGCGCCGCGGCGCTTGAATGCCAGGGCCGCGGTGCGTGTGTTCATACGTGGCCTACATAAGGGAAAAATTGTTAGATATTTTAGGGTTTCTTTTTAAATACATTTTTTAAGAGTTAATTAGGGATTCATTCAGAATTAGAGGTGTGGAGAAGTTATAAGAGACAGAGGAGAACATTGAAGACCTAGAGTTTGATTTCTTAATTTCTTCTGTATTCTTTTATCTGGAGTTTATGTTTATATTTAATTTGATTGATTCCATTATGTTTGCTTTGAACTAATCTTGTTATTAGGGTATTAGTGGATTCTTCTTGAAACTTTTGATTTCTTAATGAAATTTTCCTGAATTTCTTTCTTCTACTGTGGATTATTTATCTTATGCTTAATGCTTGTGAATGTTTGATCATCATTTACATGTTTATATGATTTTGACCTATACTCTGAAAAGAGAAGGATAATTGTGCTATAGGTAAATAATCACAATTTTATATTAGACAAAAGTACTTCTATGAATTGTGTAGTTTAAGGATTATGTGTTTAAAGCCTGCAATATATTGATTTACTACAGAGATGTAGGAAATAGTATATTGTAGAGAATTATAGATCCTAACAAGACTATAATATATAATTGTAATCTGTTACCACACTAGAATTAAGAAATATTGAGAATTGGTTAGAAATCATAAGTGGATGGTTGATGAAACTAAAGCCCTAACTTTTACATCCATTGAATTAAATCAAATTTCATCTCTGCATTTCGTTGAGTGCTTAATAATTTTCTTAATTTTTAGTAATAATTATTTTATTTATAAATCTGAAATTATTATTTAAATCAATTAGAATTAGAGGTTAATTATTGGTAATTAATAGCAGTCTTCGTGGGATCGACACTTTACTTATCATATATTACTTGATTGGACTGCGTATACTTGCGTGTTAATTTTTGGAGATCAGGAGACAAGACATCTATTGGTTACAAGCTGTTATACAAAAAGGGAGACAACCTTACCATTGGTGAGTCACGAACTCTGAGTGGTGAATCTCTTGTTTCATCTGCTGCAGATAAACCACACACTATTATTGATGCATATGGAAGTAAGAGGAATGGATCTAACATCATAAAATTCTCTAGTGAAAAGAAACAGAAGTTTATTCCTATTTGCCATTTCTGTAATCGTCGTGGCCATATTAGAGCAAGATGTTATCTGCTTCAATCTTACCTTAGAAACTTGGTAGGAAGTCAAGCAAGCACATCTAGATCACCCCTTGCTGAAGGTAAAGAGTATAAGGACGTTTGGAGACCAAAGCTAACTAGCTGCTCTCAGGAAGATAAAGGTGTTTCTGTTCTGGTGGCTCATACTTCTCTTTCTGCTTTTAAGGATGATCAGTGGTACTTTGATAGCGGCTGTTCCAAGCACATGACTGGCAACAAACAGTTGCTGAATAACTACAAAGAAGGGACTGAAGGACTGGTCACTTTTGGAGATGGAAACAAGGGAGCAATTCTTGGGAGAGGTGATCTTGTGCTTAAAAATCTTCCTGTGGTCAGAGATGTGCTTTATGTTAAGGGGCTGAAAGCAAATCTCTTAAGCATAAGTCAGCTGTGTGATGATCACTATACTATAAGTTTCTCCAAGTCCACATGTCTGGTTAATTCTTCTGATGGGTGTTCTATTTTGTCTAGAACAAGGTCTAGTGATAACTGCTACATGTTGAACAATACTGAGGTGTGCACTAGAATTTCATTAGATAAGTGTGACTTATGGCATTATAGACTTGGACATCTGAATTACAGAGATTTAAGAAAGTTGATTAAACTCAAGGCTGTTAGAGGAGTTCCTGAATTCAAAGTTAGTAGAGAAAGAGTGTGTGGTCCCTGTCTGCAAGGTAAACAAGTAAGATCTTCTCATCCTCCCATTAAGATGCTTCTCATGAACAGAGCTCTTGAGTTGTTACACATTGACTTGATGGGTCCTATGCAGAAAAAAAGTCTCAATGGAAAAAGGTATGTTATGGTGTGTGTTGATGACTACACTCGTTATACCTGGGTTCAGTTTATCCGAGAGAAGTCAAATACCTTCGGAGTGTTTTCTGCCTTGTGTTTAAGACTTCAGAATGAAAAAGCTTTAAAGATAGCTAAAGTGTTTAGAATCAGAAGCGACCATGGCAAAGAGTTTGAAAATGCTTTATTCGCTGAATTTTGTGATCACATGGGCATTGCACGTGAATTTTCTGCTCCCAAAACTCCTCAGCAAAATGGAGTTGTAGAACGCAAGAACAGAACTCTTCAAGAAATGGCCAGAGTTATGTTGAATGCCAAGGGGATTTCTCAAAGATTTTGGGCAGAAGCTGTTAACACTGCATGCTACATCAGTAATCGAGTGCATCTCAGAACTGGTACTACTCAAACAGCTTATGAATTGTGGAAAGGTAAAACTCCTAATCTGAATTACTTGAAGATTTTTGGTTGTACATGTTATATTCTGAATGATAGAGACTATCTTGGAAAATTTGACTCCAAGAGTGACAAAGGTATGTTCCTCGGTTATTCTCCTAATAGTCGTGCGTATCGTGTGTTTAATAAACGAACTAACACTGTCATGGAGTCTGTCAATGTTCGTTTTGATGACACAGAGGATTTGTCAGATGATCTTGATCATGATAATGATGGTTCAATATCTACCTTGGTACCTCATTCACAAGTTCTCATGCCTACTATGTCCAGTTCACCTTCAAACTCTTCCTCTACTGATCATTCAGAGCCATCTGGAGAATATGAAGATGTGGTTGTTGATAGTCCAGAGTCTGAACAGTTAGTAGAATCTTCTCATCAACTTTCACCAACCAAGCTATATAAAAAGGGGCCTCCATCATGGATTCAAAAAGCACACCCTCCTACTGTTGTCATTGGTGATCCATCAGCATCTATGGTTACCAGAGGAAAGGTTGCAAATGAAATTTCACATTTATGTTATCTGTCTACCTTTGAGCCAAAGAATGTCAAACAAGCTCTCTCTGATGAGCATTGAGTTGCAGCCATGCAAGAAGAACTTTTGTAGTTTCAAAGAAATGAAGTATGGGATTTGGTGGACAGACCAGAAGGGAAGAATATTGTAGGTACAAAATGGATTTTCAAGAACAAATCAGATGAGTTTGGAGTTTGGAACTGTAACTAGAAACAAAGCTCGACTTGTTGCTCAAGGATATAAACAGGTTGAAGGCATTGATTTTGAAGAAACTTTTGCTCCTGTTGCTCGCCTTGAATCTATTCGATTACTTCTTGCTATAGCCTGTCAGTTACAGATCGAACTTCATCAAATGGATGTGAAGAGTGCCTTCTTAAATGGATTACTTCAAGAGGAAGTCTATGTTGAGCAACCTCAGGGATTCATAGATCCTCATCTTCCTAATCATGTTTACAAGCTTAAGAAGGCCTTGTATTGTAACATCCCAAATTTCCTAATAAGGCTTAGTGTCTGGATTAGGGGACCGGGAGGCAATAATTGAATTATTATGTGAATTATGTTATAATATAAATCATGCTTGTATTTTAAAGATATTAAATATGTGCATGTGGGCCCGTTTTTTATAAGAAGGGTATATTGGTAAATTGACCCGTTAGGGGTATAAATGTGAATATGTGCTTGTGTGATTGAGACCACATTATTATGTGGATATATTTGGGTTACTTAACGAGAGGCGGTTTCGAAGAGAAAGTTAGCGAAAAAGTCACAATGGGATCTAGATACCCGGTTCGGGGTATTCTAGTAATTTAGTACATTACCGGGAAATAGTGGGTAATGAAAATTTATTGGTAACCATGTGAGAATATTGGAAATAGCGGGAATTATAGGATGCAAATTGTGGATGGTGGGATTTAAAGCAAAGGACAAAATTGCCCTTGTGGATATTTGAGGTATAAGCTAAGAGTGAGGGGTAACTCAGTCTTTTCCACTCAGGTTTAGAATTTAGTTGGCTGGGATATACACAGAAAGTTTAGTAAATTTCAAGAAAAAGGAATTCAGCAGCTACCTTTCTCTCTCCCTCGTTTATTCTAGGTGCCATGGAAGTTTGAGGAGTTTTTGGAAAATTAAAGAGGATCAAAGCTTTAGAAATTAAGGTGTTGGGCTTGAGGAAAAAACAGAAGCTAAGTTCCAGTGATTCATTCCAACTGAGGTAAGAAATTTGAACTGAATTGAATGGTTAGTTTTGCTGAGTAATTTGGAATTATGGTGTTGATGGATGTTGATAGTAGGAAGGTTGAGTTGGTGGGTTTTGATATGTTGTATTATGATAATTGGTTGGGCTTTATTGGTAAGAATGAATACATAGGTTGTGGGAATTATATTTGAGGAGTGGGAGGAAATTGGATGAGTTTGGTTGCAGGAAAAACCCAGAAGATTCTGGGTTCGTGGTGATGAGTCGCGGCCTGCGAAGAGGATTTTGAGCCCGCAGGGCTCGGATGCAGGGGCGCGCCGCGCGCGCGTTGGTTTTCAGGGAGGCCGAGCCTCTGGAATCAGAGGCGGGCCGCTGCTCGGCTGTGAGGGGCCGCGGCTCCTAAGGGGAAAATTGACCTTAATGGGGTTTTTAGGTTGGGAACTTAACCGTTTGGGCTCGGGATTGATCCTAATTCCTTGTTAAGTGGAATTCGATGTCCCAGAGGCTAAGAGTTGGTCTGGAAGTTGTTATTTACCTGTTATTGATGGGAACTTCCTTATCGCGGTTGTGACTAGGTTTTCGCTAAGGGCTTCAATCGGGGATCGTGCTCGAAGGATTGTTGCTAGTAACCTGCATACGGACCAAAGGTAAGAAATTGCACCTGTTATGTGAATGCATGATTAGAGCTTAGTTAAGGTGATGAACATGATTATAATTGTGTTGTGAATGTCTGTTAAGTATGCTATATGAAACATGTGGCTGTCTGTTATGACTGTGAGGCTTAGTTTATAAACTAGGGTATCATTAGAATGTTAAATGGGGATCAACTTATTAGTTGAGAATATGATGGGCTCTGGGAGGTTCTTAATGGTTGAAAATCCCAAGGCTTCAACTTATAAGATGGAGGCACGTGGTGGCTTGACTTATAAGTCAAGGGCATAAGGAACTTAGTTTATGAACTAAGATTGGCATAATGCACGTGGAGTGCAGGCCACCATGATTGGGCCACCCTGGGAGTGCGACATGCACTTGACTGGCTCGGATGCCAACAACTTGAAAGAAAGCGCAACATGCACTTGTGTGACTCTATGGTCTCCAATTGGGTTTAATGAATGCACTGGATTCAGTTATTACTGTTTGATGGTTATTTTATTCACTAAACTTTTGATTAAGTTTTCTTGCTGAATCTTCTAGCTCACAGGTGCTTTGTGGTGCAAGTAAAGGTAAAGAGAAGCTCAACCAGCCATGAGTCGGAGGGCATTAGCAGTGGTATGTACATATGTAGTCCGCTCGACCACCATGGCCGAGATGCTCAGAGGAACTAGGGTTCAACCCAGCTTTTGCCGCTTAGGACGGATTAATATGTAATCTGAGTTTTGTAACAGGCTTTTAAACTAATGTTTTTGGGATCCCATGTAAAGAACGGGTTGTTAACTTAATGGAAATGTTTATGAAATGATCAAAAGTTTTTAATATCCAAACCTTAGTGGCTTAATCACAAGTTTAGTCCAAATGACTTGTTAGTAAGTCCAGCACTGGTTTCAAAACACACCTGGTAATGGACCCTAATTAGCAGGGCATTACATGTATGGTCTAAAACAAGCACCACGAGCCTGGTATGAAAAACTTACCTCTTATCTTCTCACACATGGTTTTATTAGGGGCAATGCTGATCAAACTCTTTTTATCAAACATCTTTCCAAAGGTATATTCATTGCTCAGATTTACGTGGATGATATCATTTTTGGTTCTACCTGTCCTAATGAAATCCCTAAATTTGTTGACATTATGAAAAATGAGTTTGAGATGAGCATGATTGGTGATTTAAGTTTCTTTCTAGGATTACAAATTCGTCAGTTAGATAATGACATTTTTCTTTCCCAGAGCAAGTATGCTCTAAACATGTTGAAGAAATTTGGGCTAGAAAATTCTAAACATGCTAAGACACCCATAGGTACCCCAACAAAGCTCTCACGAGATGTATCTAGGAAACCTGTTGATCCAACTCTGTTCCGTAGTATGATAGGTAGTCTTCTCTATCTTACTACTAGTCGCCCAAATATCCGTTTTAGTGTTGGTCTATGTGCTAGATATCAATCTAATCCCACCGAGTCTCATTTCACTGCTGTTAAACGAATCATGAAGTATGTTGCTGGTACCTTAGAGTTTGGTCTTTGGTATACGTGTGACACTAACATGTCACTTGTTGGTTATAGTGATTCTGATTGGGCAGGGAGTCTAGATGATAGGAAAAGCACATCTGGTGGGTGTTTTTTTATCTAGGGAACAATCTTGTGTCTTGGTTGAGTAAAAAACAAAACTCTATTTCCTTATCTACTGCTGAGGCAGAATATATAGCTGCTGGTAGTTGTTGTACTCAATTAATTTGGATGAACAAAATGCTTAGTGATTATGGTTTTCCCCAAGAAACTTTGACTATCTATTGTGATAGCACAAGTGCAATTAATATTTCGAAGAATCTTGTGCAACATTCCAGAACAAAACATATTGATATTCGTTATCATTTTATTAGAGACTTGGTTGAATCCAAAGTTCTTGTTTTCTCCCATGTTTCCACAGAGGCCCAATTAGCTTATTTATTTACTAAGGCACTAAGTTCACAGACTTTTGCTCATCTTAGAAAATGTATTGGAGTTTGTATGATTTGATTGAGTATTGTCCAGAGAAGCTCATTTTTTTTCTATTTTTTTGTGGTTGTTACATTGTCTTTTGAAGCAAGTTTTTTTTTCTCTTATGTTTGATTTCCAGTCTTATTTTTTGGTTGAGCTCTTAATTCTTCTTAGCAGAAAAGGCTACCTTTGTTGGATGCAATGGGAATAGCTATCTTGCGGTCCATTAGTCATTTAGTAGTTCGCTCCTTCTCATTTGACTTTTCTGACTAAAGATGACGGTTACATCTTTGACAAAGAGTGAAAGCCTCTGCTGGTTCTCTTCAGAAAAACCCAGAGTGTTTTAAAAAAAAAAGGGACTTTTGCAAAAAAAAAAAAAAAATACAAAAAAAAAAAGATACAATTTTTTTTGAGGGAGTGAGCTAATTAGCTCACATGAGATCACTTGCACACACTAATGGAGAATTCTAGCTCAAAATTCTGTTGAAATCTCTCTTTAGAAATCATCTTGCTTCGTTTTGAGATTTTTTGTATTGCCACTAAATTGAAATTCTTATTTTCTTTTCACTGCTTTCTCTCTGGTCTTTACTATTTTATGTTCATACTTCTCCTGCATATTCTAATTTTTTTTTCTGTGTGTGGCTTTATCATTTTTATAGGCTCTGTGGAAATTTGTGTTTTTTCTTCTCTGTTTGGATTTATGTCAAGTTCTTTTACGTTTTCAATATTGTTTTCTTGGTATCTTGTTGCACAAGCTTCTTTTGTTTTTTTTGCCAAACATGGTCTTGGGGCATTTCTTTTTAAATACATGGTGTTCATTAGGCTGTTCCTATTCTGCCTTCTTTTTTTTTCTCTTAGTGTTTCTCTTGTCTTCTCTTTGTGGCAAGGTTAGGTCTCAGTTTCCCGAAGGTATCATGGGCGAGTCTCTCCACGTTCCTCCTCCGCTCGTGTCGTCGTCCTCACCAGGCGGTGAGGTTCCTTCGTCTGTTCCACCCGTTCAGTCGTCAGTGTCTTCTCAGACTCCGATAGTCTCTTCCTCTCAAGGTATTCCTTCTGTTCTTATCTCTAAGTGTCCTCCTGTTGTGTTATCCCCTGATGCATCTGCTCCTTCCATTGTTCCATATGGTTCTATTCGTGGGACTCGGGTGAAGTCTGTTGCCCAAAAGAAAAAACCTTATCATGAGTCTTCTCAGGTTCCTCATCAAGTTACTCGAGCCTCCCTTAATCTTGTTGGGTCTTCCTCTTCTCCACCTAAGCACTCCTCTGACCATCACACTTCCCCTCCTCCTCGTAAGAAGCCTAAGTTTTCTAGTGGTTTGCCATCGAAATCTAAACACTCCAAATCTTCCTCTGTTGTTGGTGACTCTGATTTGCACTCTGTCTATTTTTTTGTCAATCAATTTGCTGAAAAAAGGTTTAAAGAATATGTGTCTTTCTGTCATTTGCATGTTGAGCATTCTGTAGTGTTAAAGGATTTTCCTAGGCTGCTTGAGATTCTCGAGTCTCGAAAGTGGGTTCACACTGTCTCTGGTCTAGTTATGCCTTCTCAAAATCTGGTTAGGGAGTTTTATTCTAACATGGAAAAATATTTTCTTGATGCTCAGCATCCAAATCGGTTTATTGTTTTTTGTAGGGGCAAACGTATTTCATTTGCTCCCTCCACTATTCGGAGTTTATTGAATATACCTTTGGTCTCTAATGCTGATTTAAATGTTGAATTTTCCCCTGATTTAAACCTAGTGGGTCGTGAGTTGACAGGTCAAGCTGATTTTTGCTGGAATGAGGTATCTAATGATTTTCCTACTCCTTCATTAACAAGTTTTTATCGTGTTCTGCTTAAGGTTTCTCTCACTAATTGGATTCGAAATTCTCATACTTCCACTGTTACTGCTGATATTGGGCTTTTTCTATTTTCTGTGGGCACTGGGGTTTCCATAGATATGTCTGTTCTTATGTTTGACAGGGTGTATCAAGCTTTTCTTACAAAAAGGCGTAGGCTTTTTCTTCCTTATCCATGTTTGGTTCACAGGATTACCTTGGCTGCTCAACCTAAGTTTACTTCTCAAGATGTTTTCTTACCTCTTCCGATTCTAGATAAATCTTTTCAGCCTCAATCATTTAAACCAGTACCTCCTCCTCAGCCACTTAAGTATCCTCTTTTGAAGGGTTTAGCTCCTGCCTCGTGGAAGTGCAAGTTGTTTGAAATGCTTTACTCTCAGCAATCCCAATTGGATAGTCTCCAGAGTTCAGTTCTGCAATCTCAACAACGTTCCAAGGCTTTTGAACGCAGAGTTTTGTCTCAGTTGGCTGGTCTTCGACCGATTCTTCAGTCTCAATCTCTGTCTGTTGTTCAGGGGGAAGGTTCTTTGCCTCAGTCTGATCATTCTCCGGCTCCATCCCAGGGGGAGTTGTCTCCTCGTGTTTCTGATAAGGTTCTGGATACTGTCCAGGGGGAGTTCTCTTCGTGTGTTCTTGATAAGGCTCCACATACTGTCCAGGGGGAGTTTTCTTCTGCAAATGATGGCACCCCTGTCTCTGCTTCTGCTCATTCATCTTCTCCTCCGTGAAATCTCATGTGTGGTAGACTTCGTCGTTCGGCTAAGTAGTTTTTGTTTATGATCATTGAGGGGGAGATATGGGTGGTTTATGGGTGTTGTGTTTGTTTGTTTTTCGTTTATTTTGTTGTTTTTGTTTTGCACTGATCATAAATTGCCAAGGGGGAGATTGTAAGTGTCTTACTTTGTGTATTTTGTATTTTGGCAATTTTATGATTCATCTGTTACTTTTTTTAAGTTGCATCTGTATTTTGTATTTTGACAGTATTTCGGTTCATTTGCTATTTTGACAGTTGCATCTGGAAGTTTGATATTGTCATAATATTTTTCTGTTGCTTACGTAGCTTAGTTTATTGTGTCTGTTATGATTAATTGACTGTGTTTTTAGGTTTCGAGTTTTTGGGTGTGCTGAGCAAATTAGTTTTTTCCATCGATTTTATGTTTTAAGAGTAGCTGGGTATTTGAGTTGGTTAGAACTTAGATCTAGCTGAGTTAATCAGTTTTTCTCAGCTCTGTGAGTTTTTGTTTTTGTGCGGATTGTTTTTGTTGTCTTTCTTTTACAGGTTGAAGAACTTCATTTTTGGAAGGGTGTTCATCCATGGTTGGCAGTGTTGTTCTTCAGACGAAGTATTGGAAGAAAGTTAGATCTACAAAAGTTCAAGTGTAAAGATTCAAATAGATTAAGCTAAGGAATTTTGCAAGAGAGACAAGTATAGATGATTTACGGTTATTGTTGTAAATTCAGAGATACTGTGTAGAACTTGCATTTTATATCTTAGTGGAATTCTTTTTCTGGATTAGTTCTCAAGGATTAGCCATTATTTTGTGTAGTGGTGAACTTTGTAAAAATTGCTTGGTGTGATTCTTTTACTTGTTCTTTGTCATTTCTTTAAATCTTGTTTTACTTCTTCAATAATCTCAATTCTTAGGTAGTAAATCACTTTCATGTACATTCTGTTCAGGTATTTTTGCTGATGGCAGAGGAAAAGGTGGACCCAAATGTCCCATCTGAACGAAATGCTCCATCAGAGCAGAGTAATGCACCATCTGTGCTTGTGCTTGGATAAACTGTTCCACCATCTATTCCTGTAATTGACCTTCTTCCATCGGGAGAGATTGAAAAGATTCGAGTATGCTCTATTTCTATGCTATAGCAGATTTACAAAACAAATAGTGTAGCTTTCTTTGGGAGGAGTTTAATTGTATCAACACAATTAGCCATTTAATGAAGCGTGGAAAAAAAACCTTAGTCTTTTTCATTCATATTATCATCTCATATTCAAAGGTCTCTCACATTGACAGGGTTGTTGCTCACTGGACTCCAAACACAGGAGAAAATAAGACTGTGCTTCAGTATGATGATGTGATGAAATTGAATTTCGAACTCATGTTCATGGTAATACTAGCCGTGTATGTGTATGTGCATACCAGTTGTAATGGGCCTTATTTTTGGAAGAAATTTTTTTGGTGTCCTATTTTTAGAAGAATTTTTTTTCGGGGCCTTATTATCATACAATTTCAGGCCATTTTTTTAAAAAGTTTTGGATTTTATTTCTCATAAAAAAAAAATTACAAAAAAATTGTAGGCATTAAGCTTTTGCCTAATTCGCCTTATGGGGGAGCTGATCCTTGAGGCTGCTCGGTCTCTCCGAATGAATAACAGTATATATTCTTTCAAATCAGATCAGTTGGTAGTCTTCTGACACACTGAAGTTATATCGATCAAATCCTCTAGAAAACAATACCAATCCATGAAAAGTATCTGGGAAAATCAAAACATAGAATTTTCCAAGTATCCCAACCGTTCCACAGACGAACATCAATTATGTCATAATATTATAATATTTACTCCCACCAAAAACAAAAACAGAAGATGAACTGCTTTTTTCAATCTTAAACCAATGTTGTCTTTTGAAAAAACCTAAAAAAAAATTCTGAGTACATTAAAATATGTGATACGCGTATATGTATAGTTTAATAATTTATATATATAATCAACCCTAAACAAAAAAACCCTAATTCCTTTCTCTTCTCTCAGCCGCCCCTCTCACTCTTCACCTCTCACATCCAGTTTAGGAAGAGAAGCTCATTATTCAGCTTCATGGCACCCAATAAAATAGGTACTTATAATTAATATATAATTCGTTTCCTTGGTTTAGTTTTCCCTGCATATTAAATAATAATTAATGATTAGGAATCTTACAATGGCATTTTTAATTAAAAGAAGTAGTGTTTGTGAGTTCAATCTATATATATATATATATAAGGACTTCAAACTGTATACTGATGTATGCGAAAGCTTCTTTCACAAAATATTTTTTTCTTTTCAACTGGTTGTTAGATCAAACTAGAAATTTATTCTCGATTGGCTAGTAGGGAGATTCACTAATATTACGTATTATTTAAGCACCGTTTGACTGCTATTTTTTACTCTGAAACTTTAAAAAGTATTCAAACAGATCGATGAATATTACATTCTTTAATTTGTGTGTGGAAAACTAACTAGTTAATTCGATCGGTACTATTCATTGATTACATTATTGTTTTTATATATGTGTCAGGTATGATTGTCCCTCAATATTATGAGTTATAAATATAAAATAGGACATTATATATTAACACCCAAAATTTGATTTAAACACCTCATTTTTATTAAAAAATAATATAAAATATATCTTTTTTGTTAATTTATACTTTTTTTTAAATTATTTCCTCTTTTTCATATTCTAAAGAATATATATAAATAAAATATAAGGTAAATATTTAGAAAAAAAATAAAAAATAAAAATATATGAATTTATGTATGAGTTTTTTTTTTAAAAGTTATACTTTATTTATTTTTTAAATTATGAAAACAAGATAAAATAAAATGATTGAAATTAACACAAAAAAGAAATTAAAAATGAAAGAATATCAAAAAAATATTCTTAGTGTGATTCGGTATATGCTGTATACCAAAAATATTATTACCAAATACTGTATATCAAAAAAGATAATAATATTACTGATTTTTTAAAAATATTACTAGTAATATACGAAAAATATTCTTAGTGTGATTTGTAATATACTGGTAACAGTATATTTTTATAGCAAATGAAGAAAACTATATATTATTTTGTTACAGTTACTCAGAAAATATTATATTAGCATACATTTAAGATATTTTGGCCCCACCAATTAAACACATAAAAAAAGTACAGGTTAGTATTATATATTTTGGAAAGAGTTTTTAGCATCATAATTGATTTTTTAATAAAACAACTTAAAAGACCGATTGTTTTTATTAATTTCCCAAAAATAATTGGATTGATCAAAATTTTCTTTATATGTCCAAAAGCCCATTTATATATATGTCCAAAAGTCGAAGAATATTTCAAGCCAACTCGGATTGATCAATATATGGGCAGTGCCCAGTTTTAGATAAATATTATTTATATAATGGTAGTTTTTATGTAGTAATTTATGTGTGCGTGTTAGTTAAACTGTATAACAAGTTTAATTACTCTTTTATATATATAGACATTAATTTACAGGCTTTGTTTGATGCAACTGAGCAAGGAAAGTTAGATGATGTGCAAAATTGTATTGATTCAAATCCTGAAATAGTGAAAGAAAAACATCCATATTCAGGGGAGACAGCTCTCCACGTGGCAGCAAAAATTGGGGATGTTAATATGGTGGAAAAGTTGGTATCAAATATGAATGAAGAAGATTTAGAAATACAAGATAATGATGGATGGACGGCTTTTGCATTAGCTATAATGAATGGAATTACCAAAATTGCCGAGTTGATGGTTTTAAAGAACAAAAGACTGCCTAATATGCAGACTGTTGATCAAGGAATCAGCACCCTTCCCATTGAAAAATCGCTCCATTATAACCACAAACACATGTCTCGTTATTTGTACTCTGTCACTTCATTCAATGATTTATCGTGGGAAGACCAACATGCGGCTACGGTGGTCACTCAAAGTATAAATATGCAATGTTATGGTAATCAAGCAAAACTTTTCTTCTTCTTTTCAATGTATGCCTTGTTTTTTTCTTCTTGATTATAATAATTTTGTTTATTATACATTTTACACTCGACAGACATTGCCTTGCATATGTTAAAGCGTTGTCCACAAGCGGCTACTACCTTGACTAATTGGGGCAAATTTCCCATTTCGGCACTGTCTGAAAATATTGACACTTGTTCTTTCCCAAGTGGGTGTGAGCTCAGGTTTTGGCAACAATGGATATATGACTGTTAGTTAACGCATCGACTATACTTTACCTCTTAATTTTTCTTTCAATTACAAATTAGAGTTTGTGTATACCTATAGTTCTCAATATTATTATAAATAATTTATATATAGATATAAATTACGTACGAGCATGAATTTCAAGAATCATACCGAAACTAGCTAGTAACTTGTTATATATCTTTCGCACTTTGAAAGCATAGCTATTCTGACTGAGGGCATCTTACACCCTTTTTTTTATTTATATATATATAGGTATATCCATGCAAAACATTGATCCTGCAAACAGAGATGTTTTCATACACATCCAAACTGAAGAAGCTAGCCAAAGTAAAAGAAAAAACACCAATCACTCAGGTAAGTAGATAACAATATTTGATGCGGCCAAAAAAAAGTCACTCTAATAATTTGTTGGGTGGAAAATGACTCACTCTTTACAGAAAGAGTTTTCTAAGACACTCCATACACTTGACTATTGTCTTTTCATTAATTTGCCATTCTATATATTAACTCCTATTTATAGAACACAAAGAGAAATCTAAAATCTGCTGTCATTAATTAGTTTCTTATATCTTCTTGATGCGAGAAAGTTTTCTAGAAAAGTTTCTTTCCCATAACAATATTGAACCCCCATGACACCTACAAGATTTCTTTCAAGTTCTTAACTGCTGATATTGATTGTTCTTCTTTCTAGGTACATTTATAAGGCGATTTGTATCATTTCTCCACAACATTCTAGGTAAATATCTTCGTACACAATTAGTTAACACTAAATCATTTAATTCAACAATGAATTTTATTTTGTAGTGATTGCTATTCATTCTTATATCATGAATTAATAATTCCTTTATTTTAGGACTAAAGAGTATGTATGAAATGAAATTGTGCCATTATTATTGTTCCGAAATTGCACTTCACTTCTCCCAACAGTTACAAGGAATAGAGGAAGAAGATATGAACTCTGTAAAAGAAGCCTTGCACACTGCTGCTAGTCGAGGGCTCGTTGAGATCTTTGTTGGTATAGCAAAAGCATATCCCGAGTTCATAAATCGTTGTGAAATGTATGAGACACATGCTTTTATGACGGCCGTTCGATGTCGACAGTCAAAAATTTATCGCCTTTTGCATGGGATCTCTACTAAACAAATAATCGCAACTAGGGTTGGTTCTTCAAAGAACACCATGCTACACATGGCCGGATTTATGGCACCTTCTGATCAACTTGGTAAAATTCCTGGAGCCGCTTTACAAATGCAAAGAGAACTACAATGGTTTAAGGTATGCATAATATTAATTATCAAATCAATTAATGTTGAAAATGAGAATATAGAGATATGCATCCAACTAAGTGGACAGTGTTAGAGAATTTCATATAAAATGTGTGGGGGATCATTATTCCATGGTTACTCTCTTCATTACTAATTGGTACCTCATTCTACTTTCAATTCGTCCAAACATTGAGCCAAAAAAGTCACAACATGCATCTAATTTATTTTGTGTGGTTGTAATTTATCTCAATTAAAGTTGTATTTATGTTGAGACATATTTAGTTATTTTCATAGACATGCATGAAGATTTTTCTAACACTAGTTGTGAATGGACAACGTACGTACATGTAGGAAGTAGAGACAATATCATTGCCTCAACATAAATGGTATAAGAATGAAGATGGATTGACACCTCGACAGCTGTTCACAAAACAACACAAACCATTATTGGACGAGGGAGAAAAATGGATGAAAGATACAGCAAGTTCTTGCAGCTTTGTAGGTTCTATCATTGCTACCGTTATGTTTGCCTCCGCGTTTACTGTTGCCGGAGGCAACGATCAAACCTCGGGTTTTCCCATATTCTTGAGTAAAAAGTTGTTTAAGATTTTCATCATATCAGATGCTGTATCACTATTCTCATCAACAGCCTCGGTATTAATGTTTTTGGGAATTCTTACATCACGTTATACAGAAGATGATTTCCTCAAATCCTTACCAACAAAGCTGATAATAGGTCTTTTCACTCTTTTCTTATCTCTTGCAACAATGACTGTAGCTTATTGTGCTGCCCTCTTAATCATGTTGCAGAAAGAGACTGGGTTTATCATCACTATACTTTTCCTTGCTAGCCTTCCTGTGACATTATTTGTGTGGATGCAGTTTCCTCCTCTTATACAGATTTCCAAATCTACCTATGGACCAAGTTTCTTCGGCCCGAAAGTCGAACGATGGCTATAGATTTTCTTTTGTTATATGAAACTGAAATATATTGAAGGTCTCATTTCTGTTTCAAGGATATTAGTGGTAATGATCATATATTTGCATTGATCTACCTAAACAATTGAATTTCTTAATGAACTTGGAAAGAAGCTTGTATATTGAGTGAAACTAAGATCATATTTTGATAATCTATGTTCCTCCTTATTAGCTTCAAAATTGACATGCTTAATATGAAAATTACCTGTTATATTTTTTGCAATCTCTATCATGCTTGGAGTTCTTACATATTTTGGCAAATGTTCCATCAGATGTAGTTGTTTTTAAAGAGTGCCAAATTGAATCTTGACTTTACATGAAACCCAATTGAATTGTTCTATCAGAAGGGAGAAAGAGCAGATTTAGTTGACTTTACAGACAATGATTATGCTAGAGTTCTAGCTAGCTAGATGATATATGTTTTTATAATGGGCTAGAGTGATATTTATGGTCTTCAAAGAAGCAAGCAATTAACTGAAGCAAAGATTTGTTGTAGTGACCAACCTGTGCTGCTCAAGTTCTTTGGTTGAGAAAAATTCTTGAAGAACTTCATTACAAGCAAGAAAGAGCCACTACAATTTATTGTGACAATAGTTTAGTAACAAAGCGTTCCAAAATCCTACATGCAAGAAGCAAGCATATAGATATGAAGTTTCATTTCTTAAGGGATCTCATAAAAAAAAGGAGTCATTGATTGATTTCATTCATTGCAGAAATGAAGGTGAAGTTGCTAATATTTTTACCAAGTACTTTCTCTAAGTTAGCTACATTTCAAAAGCATACAAGTTTGCCTAGCTTAAATTCCTTGAAGAATTTTGTTTGAATAGATGTGTTGCAAGATTTCAGTAAACAACTAAAGAGTTGAACTTCTTTAGTTTAGGGAGGGATAGTTATATTTTGTGGTCTTGTACGTGGTCCTACAATCAATTATGTGGCACTTTGTTTATGTATGCAGTAGTGGAGTTAGTGATAAATAAGTTTGTGTGTTAGTGGGTTGTGTTTTAAAAAAAAAAAAAAAATCTATGCATATGGTTTATTTTTTGCTAAATGAAAGCTTTATATATATAAAGAGAGTTCTTGAGTGAACTGTTGTGATTGTGAACCTTAAAAGAATAATATTATTTCAGTACTTGTCTCTTTAGTTATAAATTCCAACAACAATACAATTAGAAGGGCACTAATAGTGTGAACAAATATTCCAACCATATGTAGGTTATGTCCATAGTGAACAAATATATTTAGTATATGAGAATAATGTGGTACACATCAAGAAGGGATGCATCTGTACACCCTTTTTTTGTTATGTAGATAATTTTAATTATAGTGTGCACTGTAATTATTTAGGGTATCTTAATTTTTTTTTAGAAAACAAGATATGTATAAAAGAAATAAACACGCGTGCACCTGCTAATTTAAACCATATTTTTTGTACTATAAATTATTTAGAAATTTTAAAAAATTAGTGAAATATCCTAAATAACTATAGTACATACATGTTAAGGGATAGTTAGTTTTAGTTAGTTCTGATTAGTAGTTACTTAACTAATTCTGTTAGTTTGTTACTTCTTGTAATCTGCCTATTCTTTTGTGTATATAAGGTTCTGACCTTTCTAATCAGACTTAAGTAATACAGATCATTTTTCTTCACTCTTCTCAGTTTCTAAAACTCTAACATGGTATCAGAGTTCTCTTTTTCTTTTTCTTGATCTCGATCCTTCTTCCTGCTCTAATGGCCCAATCGTCTGATGCTAACAATGGTGGTTCAGCTACTCAAACCACTTCTGCTTCCGTCAATCTTCCACGCACAGGTCCCGTACAATTTTC
Source organism: Humulus lupulus (assembly GCF_963169125.1). NCBI lineage: Eukaryota > Viridiplantae > Streptophyta > Magnoliopsida > Rosales > Cannabaceae > Humulus > Humulus lupulus. The sequence goes on along the minus strand of NC_084800.1, from coordinate 27,972,817 downwards.
CCATACTCTTTCGATTCGACTTGATGAACACAACTATTTACCATGGAAGCACCAGGTTTTTCATGCTATCCATGGAAATCGTCTCCAAAAGTTCTTAGATGAAGCTAATGTTCAGGCGAAGTTTCTTTCCGATACCGATCGCACTGCTAACAAAATCAATCCCGAGTATCAAGACTGGGAACAACAAGATTCTCTTCTAATTTCTTGGCTTCTTTCTTCCATGTCCGAGAAAATGACTAATCGAATGATTGGTCGTGATACCATTGCTCAGATCTGGAGTGGTCTTTCTGCTTACTACACAGCCCAGAATCGAGCAAAGATTGGGCAATTTCGTACTCTTCTTAGAAATACTCGTATGGCTGGTTCTTTAAGTGAATATCTGTTGAAAATCAAGAGTATTGTTGATACTCTTTCTTCTATTGGACATGTAATCTCTGAACAAGATCACATAGAAGCCATTTTTAATGGTTTGACCAAAGATTATGAAGTGTTCATTACATCTGTTAACACCCGCACAGATCCGTATACTGTAGCTGAAATTGAAGCTCTTTTAATGGCTCAAGAAGTTTGAATTGAGAAAGGGGCGAAAGAACTTGACATTTCGATGGCTGAAGTCAATCTTGCTTCTCAATCTCGGTCCACTGGTTCTCGTGGGACATACCACAACAATGCTCGTGGAGGCTACTCTCGAGGAACCTACCAAAACTGCCATCCCACCTCTGTGCAACATGGTGGCCCCTCTCTGTTCAGCAATTATGGCGGTCGTGGTTCTCATCCAGCTCCCAGTCATGGCTCCTTTCAGCCACCGTTTGGTACTTCAAGAGGCAGCTCAAATTCAACTCGTAGTTCATACACTCCATGGGGTCAGAAAACTCAGTGCCAACTCTATCACAAGCAAGGTCACTCCGTGAAAACCTGCTTTTATAGATTTGATAAGTCTTTCTATGGCCCAGACACGCTTCACTCATTCTCCCCCAACACTTCCACTGGAGAGATGCAAGTTATGTTGGCTACACTAGAAACAGTCAGTGATAGCAGCTGGTATCTGATAGACCCAACCTGTCAATAATAACAATAACAGTTGCAAATGATAGAAACCAGATAGAAATCTGGGCAGCTTTTCATTGAACTACAGGAATTTGAGAGCCTGTGTCTCTCCAAATACAAAGTCTTACTCAATACATCGATACCCCTAATGTCTCATTTCCTCTCTCTTATTTCCCTACTGCCCGATACACCCAAGCATTCCCTGCACTTGCCCGTAGGCTACACAATTCACTTAACCACAATTAAAAACTAATTCCCTATACTGCCCTTGGCTGACTTGGCAGCCAGTCCACTCTTTCCCTTCCTTCTAGCATACACAAAAGTAAGTGGTGGCCTATCAATACCCCCTGCCCAAAGACTAACCTTGTCCTCAAGGTTAAAATCTGGAAATTGATGTTGTATAGCTGGAAAATCTTCCCACGTTGCTTCAAATGCCGGCAGGTTGGTCCATTTGATCAAGGCCTGTGGGGGTGTCTTATGTGTGCCTGGGCGCACATCCATGACTGCCTCGGGTGTTACGGTCCATTCCCAATCCGCTGCCACCTCTGGTGGCTGCCTGCTGTTGTGGTCCCAACGAAGGTCGAAGGAGTGAGACATGAAAAACTGGGTGTATGGCGGAGTCGGGAGGCAGTTGAAGACGGTACGCAGCCTGGCCAATTCGTGCCAATACTGGAAAAGGACCAAAGTAACGGGGTGCCAGCTTCTCATTGCGACGTTTAGCCACCGATCGCTGCCTATATGGCTGTAATGTCACATAAACCAAGTCCCCAACTTCATACTGAATCTCTCTTCTTTTTCGGTCAGCTTGGGACTTCATTTTTTGTTGGGCTCTGTGAAGGTTCAGTTTTAGTAACTCTAATACTTCATCCCGACTCTTCAATATTTCCTCCACCGCTGAAACCTTAGTGCTTCTGTGTTCAAATCTCACCACCGGGGGCGGTTCTCGATGATATAGAGATAGGATAGGGGTCATTCCTGCAGATGAATGGTACGATGTGTTGTACCAGAATTCTGCCCATGGAAGCCACGTTACCCACTATTTGGGTTTAGTGCCAACAAAACATCGCAGATAAGTTTCTAGGAATCTATTGACCACTTCCGTTTAGCCATCGGTCTGGGGGTGGTAAGATGTAATATGCTTGAGTTGAGTCCCTTGGAGGCGATATAACTCCTTCCAAAACAGGCTGAGAAAATTTTTGTCTCTATCCGAGACTATGGACCTCAGTATCCCATGTAAACGCACCACTTCCCGCACAAATACAGTAGCAATTTTGGTGGCTGTGAACGGGTGACGTAGTTGTATAAAGTGGCTGTATTTGGTCAATCTATCAACCACGACAAATATTGTATCGAAGCCATTGGACAGCGGTAACCCCTCGATAAAATCCATAGAAATGTCCTCCCAAACCTGCTCTGGTATAGGCAGTGGCTGTATTAAACCCGTTGGAGATTGGGCGAGATATTTACTTTGCTGGCAGATAGCGTATTCCGCGACATATTTCTGCACATCTTTTCGCATACCCGGCCAATATAAGTCCCTTGCAAGTCGCTGAAAGGTCTTGAAGACCCCCGAGTGCCCTCCTATGCAGCTGCCGTGGTATTCCTGTAGGAGAATGGGAATAAAGGGCGAGGATGAGGGAATGACCAAGCGTCCCTTGAATTTCAAACACCCTTGCACCATTGAGTAGCCGCATGTGTCCTGCCTGTGGCTGATAGCCTGTATTATTGGAGCTAAACCCGGATCGGTCTGCACATGAGCCTGTAAATCGGGCATGGAAATCAATGTTGGTACCGATATGACAGCCAATGACACCTCTTGATGAATTCGGGACAGAGCATCAGCTGCCTTATTTTCCAAACCAGGTTTGTATACGATCTCAAAATCATATCCCAAGAGTTTCGTTAGCCACTTTTGATGTTCGGAAGCAACTAATCTTTGTTTCAGCAAGTATTTTAGACTTCGTTGGTCCGTTCGAACCATAAATTTGCATCCCAACAAGTAAGGACGCCATTTCTGGACAGCGAGCACAATTGCCATCAATTCTCACTCATAGACCGATTTAGTACGGGCTCTAGTAGATAAAACTTGACTGTAGAAAGCTATAGGTCTCTGATTTTGCATAAGTACCGCTCCCAAGCCGCTGCCTGAAGCATCCGCCTCCAATATAAATGGAATAGAGAAGTTAGGCAGCGCTAAAACGGGCACAGAACACATTGCGTGCTTCAGATGAGTAAAAGCCCTTTGAGCCTCGTCTGTCCACCCAAAAGCATATTTTATTAGCTGGTCGGTTAGTGGCCGTGCAATCTGCCCGTACCTTCTCACAAACTTACGGTAATACCCCGTAAGACCCAAAAAAACCCCTCAATTCTCGCAGGGTCCTCGGAATAGGCCACTCGGCCATGGCCCGAATCTTGTTTGGGTTTGCCGAAACCCCATCTTCGGAGACAATGTGACCCAAATATTCTAGCTGTCTTTGCGCGAATAAGCATTTCTTGCGATTAGCGTACAATCGATGCTGCTGTAATCTCTCCAAAACCATGTTCAAGTGACGTTCATGGTCCTTTAAAGTGGCACTATATACTAAAATATCATCGAAGAACACAAGAACAAACTTCCTCAAAAAGTCTCGAAATACCTCATTCATCAATGCTTGAAAGGTGGCGGGGGCGTTTGTAAGGCCAAATGGCATGACAAGAAACTCGTAGTGGCCCTCATGCGTCCTAAAAGCTGTCTTCTCCACATCTTTAGCAGCCACCCGAATTTGGTGATAACTGGACTTTAGGTCCAACTTTGAAAACAATTTTGCACCATGGAGCTCATCCAATAGCTCATCGATGACCAGTATTGGGAACTTATCTGCCACTGTAGCTCGATTAAGGGCTCTATAATCCACACAAAATCGCCAACTCCCGTCCTTTTTCTTGACTAGCAAGACTGGGCTGGAAAATGGGCTGGTACTCGACCTCACAATACCCGCCTGCAACATCTCTGTCATCAACCTTTCAATTTCGTCTTTCTGTGCTTGAGCATATCGGTAGGGACGTACACTAATCGGGCCCTGCCCTTCTTGTAGTGAGATGGTATGCTCGCATGCGCGGGGTGGTGGCAGCCCTTGCGGCATATCGAATACAGCCTTGAAACTGTCGAGAATCTTCTCTACCGGTGGTGGAATTGGGTTGTTCTTCGTTCCGTCTTCTGTTGTGATTGCACCCAACTCAACCCAAAAGCCCCCACCCTCTTGTTGTACCGTGTATATCATTGCCTTGAGAGAGATTTGCGATTTGCACAGACTGGGGTCTCCTTGTAGTGAAACCCATGAACCGCCCACCTCAAACTTCATAAGCATAGTGCGCCAGTTTACCTGCATATTGCCCAAAGTTTCCAGCCACTTAATGCCAAGAATCACATCAGCCCCGCCTAGTTCTAGTGGTATGAAATCGGTGACCACCCGAATAGACCCTAAATCCAACTGCACCGAGCTGCAAACCCCATCCGTGCGGACCTTTGCACCCGTGTTGTTTAACGCCCAAACGTGACTTCCACTTAGCGGTGGTTGTAGTATAGATCGGGCGGTCGATTCCACAAGGAGGCAAAGAAATAAAGTTAATCAATAAATAAATGTAAGAGATAAATAATATGAGGAAAATAGAACAAGTGATATTTTTGTTGTTTTTGAAATTTAAATATTAGAAATAAAGATAGAATAAAGTGTGATGTAACAATAGGTAACAAGTTGGAAGGATCAAGAGTCACCAATATGCATACTTATTTATTTGGATCTTTGATTCACAAAAGTTACACAAATGAGAAGTTCACATCCCAACTATTCATTTGGAAGATTTAACATTGAAGCACAAATATGTTTTACAAAAATGTATTCAAGTGATTATTATTCTTTACCATGGAAAGATGAGATAAATCTTATGAGAAATCTAAAAATGACATTATACCATTGGCAATAATGCAATAAAAGATTAGACATAAAACCTAACACAAATATTACTTTTACTATTTATAAAATACATAGAAAGAGCATGACTAATTCTATATAGATTTTAGCAAAAGTATGTGAGTGAGATGGAGAAAATGATAAAGATATTATCTATATTATTTTCACTAATTTGATAATACATAGAAAGTGCATGACAAAATCTATATACTATTAGTAAACATAAATATAGATAATAAGATGAAGAAGTAGAGATGAAAGAAAATAAATCACTAAAATATATAAACTTTAAGCACATGGTGAATCAAAAATACCAAACAAAGTCATAGTGCATATAGGATCATCCTAACCTTCCTAAGAAGGCTAGCCTATTATGCTAGACATTCTCATGAAATTCTAGAAAGAAAATATGAGAAATGAGACTAAAATTTGGTAGAGTTTTGCTACCTAAAAATTACATAACAAATGTGAAGAAAGTGTCCCTATTTATAGATGGAGAGAAGAACTTAAAAGAAATTAAATAACAATTTGAGGTTTACAAAATAAATCTGAAATATTAATAATAAAATATGATTTTGAAAAATCAAATCTTATTATTAATATTAACCTAGCTATTTTGGTGTATGGTCAAAATGCCCTTTTTCAAAAGCACCAAAAAAGATGAGCTTTAAAGCTCAAAATGGTAATTTTGCAAGACCCAATACCCACAAAATATGGGTTGAAAGTGGCTGGTGGCAGCTGGTCCATTGACCCATTTTTAGCCAATGGGAAGAAGACACGTAGATAGTAGGCTGGAAAAGGGTGAGCTCGGGTTGGGCTTTCGGAATGGGCTTCAGCTGCATTGGATGGAGTTGCAAAAGAAGGCAAGGCCTTCGTTGGACCTCAGCTTTCTTGGGCCGCTGGGATGAATGGTCACGTTGTACATAATACGCATATATGCATATATGTGGGTCAATGCAGGTGGAAAGGAGCTGGGACGCGTGGCAGGCGGGGAGCGCGAAAATTGGCTGCTGGAGAGAAGGGAAAGCTTTGGGCCGAATTTCTGGGCTTCAATTTTGCAAAAATGCCAACTTTTCCTCCTTTCTTCAACTTTATTTCTTTATTTCTTCTTTCTTTTCTTTATGAAAAAATGCATCTTTAATTCCTACAAAATAACAATAAATTAAATTGTAATCAAATATTTTCATTTATAAAATAAATCATATTAATTCCATGAAAATATTAATTAAAACATAATATATTTTGACAATTAAAATCAACAAATATGCATTTTTGGGCACTTTTTCTTCCTCTTTTCATTCAAAACCTCTTGTTTTACGTAATCTTCTTCATGTTCCCAATATAACCAAAAATCTGCTAAGTGTATCCACTTTTGCTGAAGATAATGATGTGTATTTTGAGTTTCACCCTCATATTTGTTATGTGAAGGATCTGGGTACAGGGAAGACCTTGCTGGTTGGGAGACACCACAAGGGTCTCTACAAATTTGACCTCACTCAGATTGCTCTCTTGTCCAAGTCTTACAGTTCAGCTCCTCCTTCTGATTCAACCCCTCCTCCGCAGACCAATGTTCACACCATCTCTGCTGCTCAATGTCTTGGTAGTTCTGTGTCTGTACCACAAAGTGATTTTTGTCTATGGCATAATCGTCTAGGCCATGCTTCAATAAGAGTTGTAAAGTTAGTGTTAAACTCTTGTAATATTTCTGTTTCTAATAAAAATGCATCTGAGTTGTGCAATGCTTGTTGTCTTGGTAAGCATCACAAACTCCCTTTTCCTATATCCACATCAATTTACTCTGCTCCTCTTCAACTTTTGCACTCTGACTTGTGGGGTCCTGCCCCCGTTGTCTCATCTAATGGATATCAATATTACATAAGTTTTATAGATGCTTTTTCCAGACATGCATGGATCTATTTGCTTCGCACAAAAGATGAGGCTTTTCCCACTTTCCTCAAGTTCAAAGCTCAAGTTGAGCTGCAACTTGGTGTGCCTATTAAATCTATTCAGTCGGATTGGGGTGGTGAATATAGATCTTTCACAAACTTTTTGAACTCTCATGGTATTATTCATAGAGTCTCTTGTCCTCATACTCATGAGCAAAATGGGGTAGCGGAATGAAAACATAGGCATATAGTAGAAAGTGGTCTTACTTTACTTTCTCATTCATCTATGCCCCTTAAGTTTTGGGATGAATCATTTCGCACTGCTGTATTTTTAATTAATCGTATGCCTACACATGTGTTGCATAATTTGTCTCCTATTGAGTTTTTGTATCAGGTTAGACCCGATTATTCTATGCTAAAAGTTTTTGGATGCTTATGTTATCCAAACTTAAGGCCATATAATAAGAACAAACTCAACTATAGGTCAGCTCCGTGTACTTTTCTTGGGTACAACTTGACCCATAAAGGGTATAAATGCATGTCTAAAGATGGTCGTTGTATCTCTCTCGAGATGTTCTTTTCAATGAGTCCATTTTTCCTTTTGCTGAGTCTACTCCCTCATCCCCTTCTCCTTTTAATGCTCCACAGAAAATGTCATCTGCCCAGCCACCTATTCCACATTCTGCTCCACCTATTGTGTCTTCCCAGTCCCTTCTCTCTCCGAGTCTCTCTCATATAAGTCCCACTTCTTCCAATGAGTTCCCTATCTCTGCTACTCACATGTCAAATAGTCTTACTGTCCAACATCAAAACTTACCAAATGTTGCATCTAATGCTTTACCCACTGTTGGAACTAACATTACTCCTGCAGGAACTAATACTCACCATATGGTCACAAGAGCTAAAGCTGGTGTACACAAGTCACGAGTGTTTATTGCAGCTATAGAACCACGGAATGCCAAAGATGCCTTACAAATTCCACATTGGCAAGATGCTATGTCAGTTGAATTTGAAGCATTACACAGAAACAGCACATGGACATTAGTTGATTTACCAGCTGGTCGGACTCCAATTGGTTGCAAATGGGTATATAGAGTCAAGGAAAATCCTGATGGCACCATTCAAAAATATAAAGCTCGTCTTGTTGCAAAAGGTTTTCACCAACAAGAGGGTTTTGACTACAATGAGACTTTTAGCCCAGTTGTAAAACCAGCCACCATTAGAGTTATTTTAACTGTTGCTATTTCCAAAGGTTGGTGCATTCGTCAAGTTGACGTTAATAATGCTTTTCTCAATGGGGATTTGTCTGAGGAAGTGTATATGGTACAGCCACCGAGTTTTGAAGACCATACTTATCCAAACAAAGTTTGTCATATTCAAAAAGCTCTTTACGGACTCAAACAAGCTCCTAGAGCTTGGTTTGAAAAATTGTCTCAAGCTTTGTCTACATATGGTTTTGTTTCAGCCAAGGCAGACCCCTCCCTGTTTGTTTGTGCTTCATCTTCACATTGTACCTATGTTCTAGTTTATGTCGATGACATACTTATCATAGGCAGCTCTAAATCTCTCATTGATGGTCTTATTTCAGATCTGAATATTGCTTTTGCATTAAAAGACTTGGGAGAAATCAATTATTTTTTGGGCATACAAGTTACTCATACTGCAGATGGAGTTCATTTGTCTCAGCAGAATTATATTCAAGATCTTATTTGCAGGGCTAAAATGCAAGGGGCTAAGTCTCAGAGTACTCCAATGAATGCTGGCCTTCGTTTGTCTCACTTTGGCAGTGATCCAGTTGAAGATGCTACCTTATATAGATCCATTGTTGGGGCCCTTCAGTATGCTACGGTCACTCGCCCAGAAATTTCCTATAGTGTCAATAAGGTCTCACAATTTATGCATTCTCCATTAGCCTCTCACTGGATTGCTGTTAAACGCATCCTTAGATATTTGGCAGGCACCTTGGATCATGGCATTCATCTGAAACGTTCCTCATCTTTGCGTGTTCATGCTTTTAATGATGCGGATTGGGCCTCAGATCCTGATGATCGTCGCTCCACCACTGGCTACTGCATCTTTTTTGGTGGCAACTTAGTAGCTTGGTAGTCAAAGAAACAAACTACAATCTCAAGGTCCTCCACAGAAGCTGAGTTTCGGAGTTTAGCAAGTGTTGTTTCTGAAATATCATGGATTTAGTCCATGATTCGTGAGCTGCATATGTGTTTACCTTCTCCACCAACTGTGTGGTGTGATAATCTCAGTTCTGTCATGCTGGCTGCTAATCCCGTTCTTCATGCAAGAACGAAGCATATTGAGATTGATCTTTATTTTGTTCGGGACAAAGTTCTTCAACATCAGCTGGTGGTCAAACATGTTCCTGCATTAGATCAAGTGGCGGATTGCTTAACTAAACCTATCTCCACCTCCCGTTTTTCAGATCTCAAAGACAAACTCACTGTGGTTTAACTATCCACATTGAGTTTGAGGGGGGTTGTTAAGGGATAGTTAGTTCTGATTAGTAGTTACTTAACTAATTCTGTTAGTTTGTTACTTCTTGTATTCTGCCTATTCTTTTGTGTATATAAGGTTCTGACCTTTCTAATCAGACTTAAGTAATACATATCATTTTTCTTCACTCTTCTCAATTTCTAAAACTCTAACAATACAAAACACGAGGAATGTACACTAAATAATTTCCCATTAGTATATCCTCCCTTTGAAATACTATGATATCATTATATATAACTTGTTGGGTAAATGTAAAAGCAAATTAATATGAACAAAAAAAATAAATTACTAATCAAGTGATCATTTGTAAGTCAATTATCTTGTATTTGAATAAATATTTGTAAGGAATGTATAAGGCTTATATGTTCTATTAAAAAACAATAGCTTAAAGAATATATAATATCAGATATTTAATTAGGGTGTTCTTTCTCTGTATAATAGAGATTTATTATGATTTGTCAGATATTTTGAATAAATGAAACAATTGTTTGGTATAAATAGTTGAACAATTAGTTATTTACCCATTTATTTTTGCTAGTAGTATGTATTTTTGCTCCTTCACTTTTCATCTTGTCTTCAAATGCCTCTTAAATGGCAAAATTAGTATTCTTTTACCCCTAATTAATTGAATTTACCCAAAAAAATTTGTCTAACATTAAATATCACATAAATTGATAAAATTATTTCTATTTTACCCTTAAATTTAACTTTTCTTATCAATTTAATATTTTATTCTTGATTTATTATATTCAAGTATTATTTAAATATTAAGATTTTCTATTTTTCTACTCCTAACAAACCTGCTATTAGAAAATATTATGCTAATATCTATTAACTTATGTTACAATAACTATCGAGTAAAATTTATTAAAAACATAAAACATATATTAAACTCATTATAATTTTATGAACCATCATAAAAATAAATAATTTATCTTAGAAAATTAAATTTAAAAGAAACATGAATACTCAAAAAAGTTATATATATATATATATGACATTAAGAATAAACAGTAGATAACTATTTGATATCTTATGTTTTTATAAAGTATCATTTTAATATTTTGTGTTTACAATAATGCTCATTTGATATATTGTATTTTAAAATCATACTTTATGTTTAAAATCATATACCTTAAAGTTAAATTTAATTAATAAAATTTAACTAATTTAAACTAAATTCTCGAAAGACTCAAAATAATTATATATTTTAGAATGTATTATAGTGTAGTGTCTCAACTCAAACTTAAAAGAAATATTCGCAACATATAATAATATTATTTTCATTAGTGTTGCAGTACAGTTATTCTGCACTTTCACATATAACAATTTAACATATTTCGATACAATATCAAATAGAATCAAAGGCACATGTTATCTCGCAGAATACGAGTAACTGCACGTGCAATCTAAGACATACCGAGTGTATTAAATTCATTATTTTTCTAATTAAGCTTTGTTCTGATTTATATTATCTTTTACTTTCTAACAATAACAATCCAACTTTTTATCCTCGTTTCTTTTTACTCATTAGCCTTCCGAGAATCGTTTATTCTACGTGCAATTGAACTACTCAGAGAACCATGGCTTTAGATTTGGTGGTTGCACCTGCTGTCTCTACTTCTGTTGATTTTTTGCTAAAGAAGATGGCTTCTTCCAACGTGGGGAACTTTTTGAGGGGAAAGACTGACTCTGGTTTCGATAGGCTTCTTGACAAACTAGAGACTACATTCGCCTGTCTTGCTGAGGTGCTCGGAGATGCGGAGAAGAAGCAGATCAGAAACCCTGGAGTTGAGAAGTGGTTGGACAAACTTCAAGAAGCTGTGGAAGATGCAGAGGATCTCTTCGAGGAAATTGAGTATGATGTGCTCAAACTCAAGGTGGAAACAGAGTCAGAACCTGGACCTGAGGTAAGTAAACTCTTCTCTGGTTTCAACTTAACTGATCAGAAAAGAAAAGCAGATATGGAGAAGATTCTAGAGCGATTGGATACTTTCAAAGAAGAAAGGTACATCCTTAATCTGCGAAAAGATGTTGAGAAGATTCCATCACAAAGACTACCTTCAATATCATCCGTAGATGATGCTGAGTTTTTCGGTAGAGATGATGAAAAGGAAATTTTGAAAGGGTTGCTGCTGTCAGATGAGGTGGGTAGTGAAAAAGTATGTGTGATTCCAATTGTGGGCCTGGGCGGGATTGGCAAAACTACTCTTGCTCAAGCTGTTTACAATGATGATGAAGTTAAGAAACATTTTGGACTCAACGCATGGGTTTGTGTCTCGGATGAATTTGATGTTTGTAGAGTAACAAGGACTATCCTTGTAGCAATAACTAGAAAAGGGTCTACTGTTGAGGACTTGAGTGTGCTACAAGAGAATGTTCGAGAAATATTAGACAGAAAGAAGTTCTTTATAGTTTTGGATGACGTCTGGAATGAAGAGTATAGTTTTTGGGATACGATAAGGATGCTTTTCAAAGTCGGGGCACAAGGTAGTGAAAAAGTTGCGTCAATCGTGGGAACGACTGAATCTCGCCATCTTGAAGTTTTAAAGGAAGAAGCTTGTTTTGAGTTATTTGTCAAGCTTGTATCTGGCAATAAAGAATTTATTGCAGATTCATACTTGGGAAGAATTGGCAAACAACTTATTAATAAATGCAAAGGTTTACCGTTGGCAGTGAAGGCAGTTGCAAGTCTCTTGCGATTTACAAATGTTAAGGAATGGAAGAGAATAGCAGAGAGTGATATTTTGGATTTACCCGTTGGAGAGACAACCATTCTTCCAGCTTTGAGATTGAGCTACTATTATTTTCCATCACACTTGAAACGATGTTTTCTTTATTGTTCTATGTTTCCTAAAGACTACAAATTTAGGAAAAATGAGTTGGTCTCATTATGGATGCTTGATGATTTATTGGAGCATTCGAGTGGAAATAGAACTGTGAAAGAAGTAGGATACGAGTATTTTGATGATTTGGTGTCCCGATCATTTTTTTCAAATTGCTTACAGATATAGTAATGTTTTCGTAATTCATGATCTTATGGTCGATTTGGCTAATTTTGTATCTAAAAAAAAAATTGTTTGGTTAGAGAAAGACAAATTACATGACATTGGACTCGTGAGGCAAGTACGACACATTGGATTTGATAATGTTATCAACTTCCATGAAAACCATGAGATATACAAATTAATTTCTGAAACAACTTGTTTGCGCACATTGTTACCTGTTTGTGTGAATGAAACTTCCTTCCGTTCGAATATATTACCGCAAGATGTGATGAAAGAATTCATGAAATTAAGGCGTCTGCGATTTTTATCTTTGGCAGGTTATGAAAATTTCAGTGAGTTGCCTAAGTCAATAGGTGAATTAAGATATCTTCGCCGCTTGGATCTCTCTTGGACTTCAATCAATGAGTTGCCCAAATCTTTGTGTTTGTTGTACAATTTACAGACATTAAAGCTATTTCACTGTCGCCATCTCACAAAGTTTCCTAAAAATTTACATCATCTCATTAATTTGAGATATCTCAAAATGAGCGGGTGTCAATTTTGTATGTTGCCACCACTTGGACAATTACCTGCTCTCTTAACTCTTTCCATTGATGGATGTGGTGCATTAGAGATGGCGGGTCTTGATTTTTATGGGACTAGCTCTTCGACGTCATTTCCATTGCTGGAGTCGTTGACATTCAGATTCTTGTCAAATTGGAAGGAATGGTCAATGCCAGAAGCAAACGTGAAAGCATTTCCAAAGCTAAAATCACTTACTATATTCAGGTGTCAAAGACTCGCGGGAGCTTTGCCTCGCCTCCTACCATCTTTAACAGAGCTTGAAATTCGTCAATGTGGAGAGCTTGCTTCTTCACTCCCAGTGATGCCAGCTGTCACTAGACTACATGTCAATGAATGTGAAAAGCTTGCATGTAATAGTCTTCAAAATTTTGATAATTTGGAAGACCTGTGTCTCACGAATGGCCACAATATAGACTTTCTACGGCCCCCTAATGATAAATCCCTCCAGGACCAGGAACATCAAGTTGAACATTTTTCGAGCTCTTTGAAATTGCTTCCTCTAGATTCCTTTCCTAATATTAGGAATGTCAAAGTTTGGTGTTGTGATAATCTAGAGTCTTTCTCACTGTTAAATAGCCTAAACTCTCTATCTACTCTCACCATCCAACACTGCCATAATTTCACATTATTACCTGATACCAACCTTCATTGTCCAATTCTTACTAAACTTCATCTCGATAGTTGCAAGAAATTAAAATTTCTGCCTGAAAAACTGCCTAGTCTCCTCCCTTCTTTACAAAAACTTATTATCAAGGGTTGTCCAGAGTTGGAATCACTTCCTAGATGTGGGTTGCCTTTCAGTTTGCGTGAGCTAACCATTGAAACATGCAACAAGCTGATTGCGTCTCGAAAGAATTGGAATTTACAAGCACTTCCTAATCTGACAAGCTTTTCTATTAAATATTATGAGTGTGAAGATATGGAGTCTTTTCTAGAGCCGGGGTCGCTTCCGACTAGCCTTACCTCCATTACAATGAATTGGATTCCTTGTCTCAAAACCTTAAACGAGAAAGGGTTTCAAGACCTCAAATCCTTGAAAGAACTACACATCTATCGGTGCTTCAAGTTGCAATCACTTCCAGTAAAAGGGCTGCCACCTTTTTTTGAAGGTTTACTGCCACCTTCTTTCGAAGGTTTCTTTATTAATCGTTGCCCGTTGGTGGAAGAAAAGTACGAGTGTGAGAAGACAAACAGTACGCAATTGTTTTTTAGGAAGATTCGCTGCATTCCTCGGCGTCAAGTTATCAGCAGTCGACAGCTCCTAATTAAGCCGTCCTTCGGTTGGTTTGGGCGCAGAGCCATATTGTTTCACATCGTCCTCATTCTCTTATGTATATATTTATATAAGTATTGTTAGAAATTTATTTATTTGGGTCACAATTGTATATATAAAATGTGTGTTGGGTCATCATATAAATGAGTCAAAATTATGTAGTCTATTTTGGAATAAAGTTTATGACTTAAGGGCATGATTGTCATGATTTTAATATGTGGATACCATAAAGATAATTTCTGATTTGATGAGGGGCAAAATTAGAAATAGTCAAAAATGATTAATTACTATTTTTTTTTCAGTAATTAATAAACAGGTATTGGTCTCCATTTTGCATCGTATATTTTCACTCTTGAATCCTCATCATCAAGAGACAAAAGTTTCAGAGAAAGTTTTGATGCAAAATTGGAAGATCATACCACTCTAAAATCGATTATGTGGACTCCGGTACGCTTCCGCTAATCTTTGGCTATTTATTGTTTGATTCTCTTGAATTAATTAGGGCTAAATTCATATTAAAGTATTTATACAATTGGTATCAGAGCAATTAATTCTTGAGGAATTTATGGTAGTATTGGTCTTCCATAAAAAAAAAAATTTGTAGTTTAGTAAATACAAGTTTCGATTAAATTTATTATTGCATTAATGCTATTCGTTTAGTACTTTTGGGTTGTAGTCACTCCTGTTTTTGACTTCAATATATGCATATGTTCCTTTGAAAAAAATTATTTACGTAGTTCGATAGTTCCTGGGCGTATGTGGTTTTTTATTTGGTGCTTATTATTTCATAGTGTGTTTTTGTATACTGTATCTATTCACTTACATGTTTATACATAGTATCATCTTATTGATATATATATATAGGTTTATTTTGGATACAGTTTCATCCAACGTGAATATATGATTATGTATATAAGATAGTACAGTCTTTCCTTTCTCATTTAGTATAATTCTTTAATATAATAATCATTAATTTGTTTCTTTGCATATTGGATTCTTCCAATTGTTGAATGAACCGTCATGTTCAATTTTTGTTTTATTATGATTATTATATGACGTATATAATACTTTAGTTCCAGTCAAATAATGATACAGTGACAATAAATTTTAGTTTTGGTTTTGGATTTTATCAAAAGTATTTAATATTTTAAATAGATTAATTGAAACAAAATATCTCCAAAGTGATCACTTTTGTGTAGATTAATTTAATTAAAATATTAAGATAATTGTATGTATGTATATATGTATGTAATTCATGCGTTTATTAACGGACCCAAAGGTGAGTTAGTATTTGCCCGAATTTCATGCATACCTGTGGTGATAAATGTGTGACAATTATATGGTATTTTGTGTGAGCAATATGTTAGTCCAAAGATTGCATAATGTTTGACATAACTCATTGTCATATTTGATCGCTACAACAAGAGTATCACTTATAGTTAATATTATTGTCCAAAGACTTGATATTGATGTTATATTTGGTATCTTGAGATGGGATTAACCATTATTTGAATTTATTGTTTTATATGGATTCTTATGTGAGCTTGTTTTGTTATTTTGTTATATATTCAGTTAATTCATCTACTCCTGCCACAATAACTGCCAACATTAACTCTATTCCCATGCTTAATGGGACAAATTTCAAGAATTGGAAAGGGAAATTACTTGTAAGCCTTGGTTGCATGGAATTAGACTATGCATTAAGGCAAGAACAACCTTCACCTCTTACTGCAGAAAGTACACCTAATGAAAAGATGGAGTTTGAGAGATGGGATCATTCTAATCGCATGAGTCTAATGATCATGCAACAATGCATTCTAGAAGCCTTCAGAGGCACAGAATCTGAAGAGATCACTAAGGCCAAGGATTTCCTCGATGCAATTGAAAAACGTTTCGCTAGAAATGATAAGGCTGAAATGACTTCACTTCTGGCTTCCTTGATGTCCATGAAGTATAAGGGTCGAGGAAATGTTAGGGAGTACATTATGGAAATGTACCAAATTGCTTCGAAACTTAAGGCACTTAAGATCGAGCTTTCTGAGGATTTGCTTGTTCTAATGGTTTTGATATCGCTTCCTGCACAGTTTAACCAATTCAAAATTAGTTATAACTGTCAAAGGGAGAAATGGACTCTGAATGAGCTCATTTCTCACTGTGTGCAAGAGGAAGAAAGATTGAAGCAAGATAAAACTGAAAGTGCTCATTTGGCCAGTGCCTCTAAAGATAAGGGCAAAAAAAGGAAATCTGAGAATGAAGCTGCTAAGGGTCCAACCCAAAAGAAACAACAGAAGGATTCAGATGGTTGTTTCTTTTGTAACAAGCCTGGACATGTGAAGAAAAATTGTACCAAGTATCACGCATGGCGTGCAAAGAAAGGTATGTTTCTTACTTTGGTCTGTTCTGAGGTTAATTTATCTTTAGTACCTAGAAACACTTGGTGGATAGATTCTGGTGCTACTACTCACATAAGTGTTTCTATGCAGGGTTGCCTGAGCTACCGAAAGCCAAGTGATGGTGAAAGACACATCTTTGTGGGCGATGGACAATCGGTAGAAGTTGAAGCTATTGGGCATTTTAGGTTGTTATTAGGAACTGGTTTTTATTTGGATTTAAAAGACACTACCATCTTTTAGACGGAATTTAGTTTCTGTTTCATTATTGGAAAATTTTGGATATTGTTGTTCTTTTGGAAACAATCAATTTAGTTTGTCTTTAGATTCAAATGTTGTTGGAACTGGTTATTTGAATGCTTATGACAACCTTTATTTACTAGAAATAATTGTATCCTATAATGAAACCTTGCATGTGGAATCACGTGGTACTAAACGCAAATTAAATAAAGCAAATTCAGCGTCACTATGGCATAAACGCTTAGGTCACATTTCAAAAGGTAGAATTGAGCGTCTTGTGTCTAATGACATTTTAGAGTCTCTTGACTTCATAGACTTTGATGTTTGTGTAGACTGCATCAAGGGAAAACAGACCAAAACCAAGAGATTAGGTGCCAACAGAGCTTCAGATGTCTTAGAATTGATTCATACAGATATTTGTGGGCCATTCCCTACGGCATCTTGGAATGGTCAACAATATTTTATATCATTCATAGACGATTACTCACGTTATGGGTATCTATATCTCATTCATGAAAAATCTCAATCTGTGGACGTGTTCAAAGCTTATAAAGCTGAAGTTGAGAATCAACTCAACAAAAGGATTGAAAACGTCAGATCTGATCGTGGTGGTGAGTACTATGGTAGATATGATGGCTCAGGCGAACAAAGTCTAGGACCGTTTGCTAAATTCCTAGAGGAATGTGGTATTGTCCCACAGTACACCATGCCAGGCTCACCTAGCATGAATGGTGTTGCTGAAAGATGAAATAGGACTCTTAAGGATATGGTAAGGAGTATGATTGCTCATTCTACCTTACCTAAGTCCCTCTGGGGAGAAGCTTTAAAGACAGCAGCTTACATTCTGAATCGAGTACCAACTAAAGCAGTTGCAAAAACACCTTATGAGCTTTGGACAGGTCGAAAGCCTAGTCTAAAACATTTTCACATTTGGGGATGTCCAGCTGAAGCAAGGCCTTATAAGCCACATGAAAAGAAATTGGACTCCAAAACAGTAAGCAGCTACTTTATTGGTTATTCTGAGCGATCTAGTGGCTATAAGTTTTATGATCCCACAATTAGAAATATTTTTGAGACGGGAACTGCAACATTTTTTGAGGATGTTGAGTTTGGGGGGAGAAATAAGGTAAGAGACATTGCTTTTGAGGAGGAATTGAATTCAAACCCAATTTATACTATCACTTTTGACAATATTCAGGTTCCTACACCTATCATTCATCAAGAAGTGATTCCAGAAGAAGTGAATCCAAAACCTCAACAAGACAATGTTGAACAAACCCCTATTCCAAATGAGGAAATTGTTCCAGAAGAACAAACTCAACAATCTCAAGAACCAGTGTCATTAAGGAGGTCCACGAGAGAAAGGAGAAGTGCTATTTCGGATGATTATATTATATTTCTCCAAGAACATGAGGATGACAATGGAATGATGGAAGATGACCTAATCAACTTTCATCAGGCCGTGAAAAGTTCTAACTCTCAAAATTGGATTGAAGCAATGAATGAAGAGTATAAGTCTATGCAAGACAATAAAGTTTGGGAGCTTGTCCCATTACCAGAAGGAAAGAAAACGATTGGTTGCAAATGGATTTTTAAGACAAAACGGGATTCAAAAGGTAATGTGGAAAGGTATAAAGCTCGTCTTGTAGCAAAAGGATATACTCAAAAGGAAGGGATTGACTTTAAGGAGACCTTTTCTCCAGTTTCATCAAAGGACTCTTTTAGGACAATCATGGCACTTGTTGCACATTATAATTTAGAGTTTCATCAAATGGATGTGAAAACAGCATTTCTCAATGGAAACATTGATGAAACAATATATATGATGCAGCCTGAAAACTTTGTGTCGGGAGACCCAAAGAAGATGGTTTGCAAATTGACCAAATCCATTTATGGGCTCAAACAAGCTTCCCGTCAATGGTACCACAAATTTCATCAAGTGATTCTCTCGTTTGGTTTTGAGATGAATGTTGTTGATGATTGTGTGTATCACAAGTTCAATGGGAGTAAACATGTTTTCCTGGTTTTGTATGTTGATGACATACTGCTTGCCACAAATGATATAGGCATGTTGCACGAAACCAAGAGATTTCTGTCAAGAAATTTTGAGATGAAAGATCTTGGTGACGCCTCTTTTGTTTTAGGAATTCAAATACATCGAGACCGTTCTCGGGGTATACTTGGATTATCACAAAAGAGCTATATCGATAAAGTATTCAAAAGGTTTGGCATGCAAGATTGTAGACCAGGTGATACCCCTGTCGTTAAAGGAGACAAATTTAGTCTTAAGCAATGCCCTAAAGCAAGCCTTGAAATTCAAGAAATGCAAAAGATTCCCTACGCTTCAGCTGTTGGGAGTCTAATGTATGCTCAAGTTTGTACGCGTCCGGATATAGCGTACATTGTTGGAGTGTTAGGCAGATACTTAAGCAATCCAGGAATTGATCACTGGAAAGCAGCCAAAAAGGTTATGAGATATTTGAAGAGAACAAGAGATTACATGCTCACATATAGGAGGTCAGATCACTTTGAGATCATTGGATATTCTGACTCCGACTTTGCGGGATGCCAAGATAGTAGGAGATCCACTTTGGGCTACATATATCTGTTAGGTGGTGGAGCTATATCACGGAGGAGTGCAAAACAAACACTCATAGCTTCATCCACCATGGAAGCAGAGTTTGTTGCATGTTATGAGGCATCCAACCATGGTATATGGCTGAAAAACTTTGTCACCGGGCTGTGCATTGTGGATGGAATTGAAAGACCACTTAAGTTGTATTGTGACAATAAGTCAGCTGTATTGTATTCCAACAACAACAAGAGCTCGACAAAGTCAAAACATATTGACATCAAGTTCCTTGTTGTAAAAGAAAGGGTACAGAGTGGACAGATTTGTATAGAACACTTAGGTACAAACTCCATGATTGCAGACCCCCTTACTAAGGGTTTGCCGCCCAAGGTCTTTCATGAGCACACTGCTCGTATGGGTGTTTTAGAGTATGAGGATATCTAGATTCAGTGGGAGTTTGTCTTTATTATCCTTTGTGTTTTTTATGTGTTTCATGAAACTTGTATAATTGGATATTTTTCTGATCAGAAATTATGTTATTCAGTTTATTTCACTTTGTACATTAAGCTAAAGTTTTGATCTCTATAAAGTAAAGTAGGACCAATTGAATATTGACATGAATAGATCACCATGCATATAATTTTCATACCACATTATCATGATTGATCTATGTCATTTAACTGTATCGATGTATGTGACCATTGATGGGTTTAGCTGTGATTGATACAACGAAAATCGCTTTGATCCTATGTTGATATAGTTAATGGACGAGATTGCACATGCCTATGGTTATGATGATAAAGTTATGAGCTCAATACGGTTAACACATTTATATATATATATACATAAGTGGCCCAGTGGGAGATTGTTAGAAATTTATTTATTTGGGTCACAATTGTATATATAAAATGTGTGTTGGGTCATCATATAAATGAGTCAAAATTATGTGGTCTATTTTGGAATAAAGTTTATGACTTAAGGGCATGATTGTCATGATTTTAATATGTGGATACCATAAAGACAATTTCTGATTTGATGAGGGGCCAAATTAGAAATAGTCAAAAATGATTAATTACTGTTTTTTTTTCAGTTATTAATAAACAGGTATTGGTCCCCATTTTGCATCGTATCTTTTCACTCTTGAATCCCCATCATCAAGAGACAAAAGTTTCAGAGAAAGTTTTGATGCAAAATTGGAAGATCATACCACTCTAAAATCGATTTTATGGACTCCAGTACGCTTCCGCTAATCTTTGGCTATTTATTGTTTGATTCTCTTGAATTAATTAGGGCTAAATTCATATTAAAGTATTTATACAAGTATTTCAACAGCTGCATGTTTTTTCAATCATTTTCTAAAAGAAATGATTTCTGAGACTGCTTCCCAAACCAACTCTCACCACTCTCCGCCAACACCATTCTTCCTCTTCTCACCCACTGTGAGTTTCTCTCTAACATTTTTCAATCATTTTCTACTTTGAAAATTGTAGTTTCAACTAATCTATTTTCACGCTTTTGTGTATTTTTCATGATCTTTCTCCTTTAATGATTGTTGTGTGCATTATGTTCAGGCACTTTTGCTGATGGCAGGCGAAAGGTGGGACCCAAATGGCCCATCTAATTAAAATGGGACTTTATATGTAACGCCCTGGTTACCCCAGAACAATTACGGTGAACCGGAAATTTGACCCGCTACCCGAGTCATTTGGTTAAAAATGTGATCTAAGTGTTATTATCAGGTTAAGGTAGAAAACCAGTAAAAAGGAAAGGGTACATTTCATTAAGTAAGTAAACTGCTCATGAGCCTTTCAAAATGTTTACAAGTAGTTCGTTATACAAAAGAGTCGCTACAGTTCCAAATTTACAAACTCCGCCGGCCTAAGCGGCAAAAATAGGGTAAACCCCTAGTCCCTCTAAGAACTCCTTGACCGTGGCGGTCAAGCGGCCTTGTATGTACACAACGTCGCCCAAGCTCTCCACTCAGGGCTGGTTAAGCTTTTCCTTTCCTTTACCTGCACCACATAGCACCCATGAGCCAAGGCCCAGCAAGAAAACACAACAAGACATGATATAATATCAACAACGATCACAATAACCCTTCAGGACTCTCAGTCCGAACAAATAGGTGACAATAGCCAAAAGCCACGATAATGAGCAACGCTCCCTCTAGCCATGTGACGATAGGGTCACCAGGGCTTAACAGATAAGAGATTCTTTCACATGTTTAATCAGGACAGGTGCATGGTGATTAGTCACCAACATAACCTTCCTCACGACTCTAGAGTCGAAGCTCTGGACAACGTCCCTTAGCCACGTGACGAACGGTCACCGGGGTCGTATACCTTGGCTATAGACATCTGGTCGTAGACCAGGCAAGCGCTTATAAGTTCTTCGACCTTAGGGTCGGTCCCGCATTAATGCCATATAGCCACTCAATGCGTAATCATCGACTTTAGAGTCGGTCCCTAACTAGTCAGTGTCTTAAACAGGTAATCAGCATTCATTAGCATTTAATATGCAATCCACGTTCACATATATCAATCAACATGCTTCAATATCAAACCATGCATGTCATATACCTGTACAGGGTGCAACTGTATCCATGCACTGTTTTCTTACCTCAAGTTCGAGCGAGAAGTATGATAAAGACGACCCCTGAGAACGATCGATCTTTTAGTTCCTTAGCGGTTACCTAATCACAACCAATTATAACCTCCATTAATGAGAAACCGCAATAATAGGGTCTTAACCTAAACACCACCCTCGGGACCTCGAAACATGCCCACACAGTGAGTAGATTCGATCCCGGGCCTTAAGGATTGAAACCCCAAGTCAAAAACCCTTAAAAACACTCAAAACGGGGTTTGGAAGGAACAGGGTAGCGCTACAGCGCCCAACCCCTAGCGCCACAGCGCTCTACACAGAACCTCCCAAGCGCCAGAAAGCCTCCTGAGGAGCGCTATAGCGCCCTAGGGTGGGCGCTGTAGCACTACCTCCAGCCCAAAACACCCCTGAACTGACCTTCTTCATCTCCTTCGTTTCTAACTCGATCTCCAATCTTCCAAAGCCTATTCTTGATGCCAAATAAACCCAAAAACCATCCCAACACATCCCAAACATCACAAGCATGGGAACCCTAGCCAAAACTCCCAACAAAACCCATGAATTCATCCTAGTAATCTCAGTTGTAAAGTAAAACCAAAACAGAGCAAACCAGAGAAAATCATGGTCAAAAACTTACCCAAAGCTTGGCTTATGAAGCTCTTCAATAGTGGAACACACTCCCAAACTCCCAAGGCTTGCTTCCCAAGCTAGAATCCTCAAAGTTGGCTCAAAAACCACAAAGAAAAATGAAGAAGAGAAGGTACGGGAGAACTCCTTTTTGCATACTCTGTTTTCACTACTTTCTTCAGCCAACAAGTGTTATATCTATCCTAGGGGTGAAATGTCCATTTTACCCCTAGGTCAATTAATACTTTCTAAAGGCTCCCAAGGGCATTTTTGGTACTTCCCTCCTATCTCGTTAATCATAATTAACGCTCTCTAATTCCCGCTATTCTCAAAAATCATAAACACCAATAATTCACCTCCCGTTTCCCTTTATCTCCCGGTAACGTTCTAACCCTCAAAATCACCCCGAGACTCAAACCAAGTCCCGACACTTAAACCTGTTGTGACTAAACCGCTAATCAATAATCTACGATCGTCTCATGTCGAACAGCTCGAACAAACCCACATCATAATGTGGTCTCAACATATAACATCGACATGCATACAATTAACATTATATTATAATATAATTCTCATAAACATGCATAAACACATTAAATGACGTAATTAAGCAATTATGGCCCTCCCGGCCTACAAATCCAGCCGCTAAACCACATTAGGGAATCCGGGGCATTACATTAGAGGCTGCAAATACCAGTGATGAACCTGCTGATCAGGTTCCAACACTCCAAAACGATGAAGATGATGAAAAAGATGACAAAGGTTAGTTATCTTTTATTATATAATATAAGTTAGAGTACTGTTTTCACCCAATTCTTATTTTTGTTGTTGTTATTGTGCATTACGGTCTAATCATTGCCATGGTGTTAAATGCATTTTATGACTGTGATTTTTATGTTTGCATTGAGTAGTGTTGTTTTTCAACTTCTTCTTTTGCAGAAGCTACAAAGAGGAAAATTAAAAACAAGTGAGGACTCTTTTGTTAATTAGAGAAGGTTTAATGATTATATTTGATCTAAAGTTTTCATTTTGGAAATTTATTTTCTTCCCATATAAACAAGAAAAAGAAAGCTCCACCCGAGCTGAGTAATGCACCATCTGTGCTTGGACAGACTGGTCCACCATCTATTCCTGTAATTGACCTTTTTCCATCAGGAAAGTTTCCAGTTGGAGAGATCCAAAACTACAAGGATTAGTGAGTATGCACTATTTCTATACTATAGCAGTTTACAAAATATATTATATTTAGTGTAGCTTTCTTTGGGGGATTTAATTGTATTAATACAATTAGCCATCTAATGAAGCGTGAAAAACCTTAGCCTTTTTTATGGTTGATGTCGTTTTTTTTTCTTCTTTTTCTTGTACTTTTGTTTAGGATGATTTATCAAGAATGCTTTTCCTTTAAAGACCTATCTGCATTGCTCTTCCACCTGTATTACTTTTGCTTTTCCTCAGAAAAGTTGGTATTGCTTTCAGTACCTTATGGAGGACGGCCTCTGATGAGAAGACAGAGTTGGAGCACCCTGAAACAACACTTGATAATTCAGTTCGCCTAGCAGCTGAAGTTCATAATCAGGTTGCCATTTGGGTTTTATACAAATATTTGCATTGCATCTTACAAGGGAAATGGAAAAACAATGTGTACTGGAAAACGGATTACATAGGTTTTGTTTACTGATGACTAGGTTAGGAAACACATTAGAAGCATTTTGAAGCCTGGAATGTTGATTACTGATATAAGTGAGACGTTAGACAACACAGTCCGCAATTTAATATATGAGAATAGTCTGGAAGCAGTTATTGCTTTTCCAACAAAATGCTTTTTGAGTTGGGGAAAAAAAAAATTCAGCCTTATGTATATTTCTCGGAGTAGCTCTGTTCATATTATCATCTCATATTCAATGGCCTCTCACATTGACAGGGTTGCTGCTCACTGGACTCAAAATGCAAGAGATAAGACTACTTCAGTATGAATATGATGATGTGATAAAATTGGATTTTGGAACTCCTATTGATGGTAACACTAGTTGTGCGTGTTGCACATGATTTATTTATTTATTTTATATTACTTCTTCTAGTGTGTGTGTGTGTGTAATATAGAAGTCTTTTCCTTTGTGCATATGTTACTCTTGGCTGGAGCTGTCAAACACGTTATTGTTTTCTTTAACAGTGTAAGTGTCTTTACTTTGTGTATTTTGTATTGTGGCAATTTCATGATTCATCTGTTAGTTTTTCAGTTCCATTTGTATTTTGTATTTTGACAGTATTTCGGTTCATCTTCTATTTTGCCAGTTGCATCTGGCAATTGGATATTGTTTTAATTGTCTGTTTGCTTACATGGCTTTGTTTAAATGTGACTGCATTGTTAGGTTTCGAGTTTTCAGTGGGTGCTGAGTAAATTGGTTTTCCTAACGATTTTCTATTTTGAGTGTGGCTAGGTATTTGAGTTGGTTAGAACTCAGATCTCAAATCGGTTAAGTTGTTTTTCTCAGCTCTGTGAGTTTTTGGTTGGTTTTTTGTATGGGTTGTTTTGGTTGTCTTTCTTTTACAGGTTGAAGAACTTGATTTTCAGAGAGAATTCATCCATGGCGAGCTATGATTGTTCTTCAGACTGAGGATTGAAAGAAAGTTAAATCTGCAAGAGTTCAAATGTAAAGATTCAAATTGATCAAGCTAAGGAATTTTGCAAGAGAGACAAGTATAGATGATTTACTGTTTTTGTTGTAAAATCAGAGATACTTTGTAGAACTTGCATTTTCATATCTTAGTGGAATTCTTTTTCTGGACTAGGTCCCAAAGATTAGTCATTACTTTGTGTAGTGGTGAACCTTGTAAAAATTGCTTGGTGTGATTCTTTTACTTGCTCCTTGTTATTTCTTTAAATCTTGTTTTAATTCTTCGATAATCTAGATTCTTAGGTAGTAAATCACCTTCATTTTGGTATCAGAGCATTTCTATAATTCTTGATTACTGTTTCCTGGGTGTTTCTGTTTGGGTGATTTGTTTGCCTTTGATTTTTTTCGCTGATCCATCTTACCCTCTCCTAGTGTCTTCTACGAGAGCTTTGTGTGTTTCTTTTGTTGTGTTGACAGTCATGGATATGTTTAGAGAAGGAGGATCTACCACCAGACCTCCCATGCTTGAAGGGGCTAACTATCCGTATTGGAAAACAAAGATGAGAGCTTATCTTAAATCTGTAGACGAACGGGTTTGGATGACTGTTTCAGAGGGTTGGACACCTCCAACTGAGATTGTTGGAAATGTTGATATTGCTAAGGCTGCAAGCAAGTGGACGACTGATGAAATTGAGAAGGCCAACTTTAACTCTAAAGCTCTCAATGCCATTTTCAATGTTGTTTCCATTAATCAGATGAAAGTGGTTGCAAATTGTGAGATTGCTAAGGAAGCGTGGGATAAGTTGAAGATCAAGAATGAGGGTACTTCTGCTGTCAAGAAGTCAAGACTGAGATCCTTAGCCAGAGAATTCGAAAATCTAACCATGGATGAAGAAGATTCGATTGCTGATTTTCATGCTAAGTTGTGTGATATTTCTAATGAGTCTTATGCTCTAGGAGAGACTTACTCCAATGATAAGCTTGTAAGGAAGGTTCTTGGGTCTCTTCCAAGGAGGTTCAAAGCCAAACTCACATCTATTGAGGAAATGCATGATGTTGAAGATATGGATCTGGATGAACTGATTGGTTCTCTACAGAATTATGAATTAACCCTCAAAAGATGGAATAAGGGAAAGAAAGTGAAAGATAAGGAAACTGAGAAGACTGGAGGTAGCTTGGCTTTTGTTTTAAAAGAAACTCGTGACCAAGATGGAGAAATGGTTGATTCTTTAACAGAAGAGAAAGTTGCTCTCCTCACTAGGAATTATGCAAAGTTCTTAAGAAAGAATATGAGGAAGAATACTTTTAACAACAAAGAGAATATCTTCAAGAAGAGCTTTCCTGCTAATCAGAAAATGAGTCAGATTCAAGACAAAAAGAATAGGGGGATTCGGTGTAGAGAATGTGATGGGTTTGGACACATACAGGCTGAATGTGCTAACACTCAGAAAAAGAAGAAAGCTCTTGTTACAACCTGGAGTGACAGTGAAGAGGAGAAAGATGGGAGTTGCAGTGAGTTTTCTGATCATGAGAAAAATGTCATTGCTTTTCTGGCCAAAGAAGAGGCAGTTGAAAATGAAGCTGGGGATAATGAAAGCAGCTGCTCTGAAGCTGACAGTCTTAATCAGCAAACTGCTTATGAGCAAATGTATCAACAATGGCTGACTATGGTTCAAAAAGTTAAACTCCTTGAAGAACGAAATACTTCTCTTAACATGGCCAATTCCAAGCTTGAAGCTGAAATAAAACACCTGACCGAAGAATTAGAGAAGAAGGAAGAAAAGTTGTATGTTGTTCAAGCTGATCTCGTTCGAGCCAAACAATCTTTGGAGTCAATATCTCTAGGAACAGCTGCCTTAAATCATCAACTTCATCTTCAGAAACCTTATGGAGACAGGACTTCTATTGGTTATAAGCTGTTATACAAAAAGGGAGACAATCTTACCATTGGTGAATCTCTTGTTTCTTCTGCTGTAGATAAAACTCACACTGTTATGGATGCATCTGGGAATCAGAGGAATGGATCTAATATCATAAAATCTTTGAGTGAAAAGAAACAGAAGTTTATTCCAATTTTCCATTTCTGTAATTGTAACGACCCAAATTCACTAATAAGGCTTAAGGGCCTTGATTAGTGTGTCAGGAGGGCATGATGGGAATTATGTGTGATTATTATGACTTAAGCATGTTATATGATTACTTGAGTACTTGAGATGCATGACTATGTGTGTTAGTGTGCATATAGGCCCAGATTAGGTTAGAAGGGCATAATCGTAATTTTAGCCATTATGGGCATAACTGCTTTGATATATGTGATAATTGTCGAGACCACATTATTATGTGGATATATCTGTAATCTATGACTCGAGACGATCCTAGTGAGCAAAGTAGTGTGAAAGTCATAGCGGGGATTTATACCCGGCTCGGGGTGAGCTCAGGGGTGTAAATGGGAATTTAGTGGATAAGCTGGAGATTATTGTAACATTGAGGAAGGCTATTGGTGATTAGTAAGGTATTGGGAACTAAGCGGGAAATAATAGAGACATTCGAGGAAGTAGCGGAAATTAGGCAAAATGACTAAAATGCCCTTAAGAGGACTGAAGGATTAGAGATAACTGTGAGGGCATAAAGGTCATTTGACTTTTAAGGAAGGGTATTACTGAGGTTTTAAGATAGTGGGATTTATAGAATATCAAAAGGGTCTGAAAAAGAAGGAAAAAGAAGGAGGGAAAACAGAGAGAGTTTCTTGAGTCGGTTTACACTTTCCTTCACCTATTTCTGGAGAATTTCTGGAGTAAAGCCTAGAGGAGAGCTGGGATAACCAAACATCAAGAACCTTGATCTAAGACTAAGGAGTTGACAGAGGTTTAACAGGGTTTCACCAATACTTGAGGTAAGAATCTAGAGTTCATCCATTCTCTGTTTCTGGTTTGTTTAAAGCTGTGGTACTTGAGTTGAATTGAATGAAACTTTAGGGAATTCAAGCTTAGGGCTGAGGAGCAGCAAGCCAAGGGAGCCTAGGGTTAGCTTGTGGGCGAAATTCTATCAAAGGTATGAATTCTAAACTCTAGTTCTGATGTTCAGCTGGTTTATGTTAGGTTCTGAAGTTTGGAGGTGGCTATGGTGAATTTTGAGTTTGTGATTGCATGTGCTTGGAGTTTGGAGGTTTAGGGTGCTTGGGATGAGTGGAGTGTGGTCATGAGGTTGTTTTTAGGTTTGGGTAAGAGTTGGAAGAGGTTTGGTTGAGTTTGGCTCGAGAAAATCGCACAAGGGAAATTTTAGTGTTGGGCTGCCTGTGACTAGCGCTACAACGCTAGCCTTTGGGCGCTGTAGCACTAGGCCCATATGCTGGAAGGGTTTTGGTTCTGTCTGTAGCGCTATAGCGCCCTCCCAAGAGCGCTGTAGCGCTACCCTGCCTTCTAAAGGGGATTTTGGGGTGTTTTGCAAGGGTTTTTGACCTAAGGTTTGGGGTTTGGTTCCACCACCTTGTTTGGTGGAACTAGGACATCCCGGGGGCTCGGGATTAGCCCCGGGGGCTAGGTTTTGAACTTGAGGATTGATGTTGACTTTGACCATGATTGTGTTTAGGTAAGCGCTAGGGCTCGAGTGGGATCGTGCTCAAGGTGTCGTGAGATCGAAAACTAGTGAATTGAAAGGTAAGAACACTGCACCCGAATGTATGATTGTGATGGGACTAAGTGCTCCCGAGAATTGTTTTGTGTCATCGTTGGTATTATGCCAAGGGACACGTATAAGCGGTCTAAGGGTACCGTTCATGAATTTAGCGCATGGGACGCGAATTGGCCACTGGGAGCCAAAAATGAAAGGATAACAAAGGGAGCAGCTTGTGAGCGCTAGCTCTGGTTATCATCTGTGCATTGTGTTATATGAGCTGATATGCTTTGTAAATGAAATACTTGATTATTGATATGCTTTGTATATGAAATACTTGACTGTTGCTATGCTTGAAGTTTATGAGATGACATATGTGAGATTGACCTGACAGCTAAATGTGCATGCTCTATTATTGATGTATGTTCTTGCTGAGCCTTGGCTCACGGGTGCTACGTGGTGCAGGTAAAGGCAAGGGCAAGTGGGACCAGGCCTGAGGTGGAGAGCTCCGAGGTGAAATGTACATAACCAGCCGTTCGATCACCATGATCGAGGAGTGTGTCAGGACAGAGATCACCTAACTGCTCATTTTGCCTTAGTATGGCTGTTAATGTATTTAGACTTTGTAACTTTTGTAAATGGCTTTTAAACTGTCATTTTTGGGATCCCATGTACATAAACAATGTTTAGTATTGAAAATGTATCTTTTGAGACAAAAATGCTTTTAACCCTAGTACCTCTACTATCTGAGTAACACGTTTTTACTTTAATGACTTGATTAGCAAGTCTGGCACTTTATAAACACACAGTGTAGCGGTCTTGGCTATCCAGGGCGTTACAGTAATCGTCGTGGCCACATTAGACCAAGATGTTATCTGCTTCAATCTTACCTTAGAAACTTGGTAGGAAGTCAAGTAAGTACATCTAGATCACCCCTTGCTAAAGGAAAAGAGTACAAGGAGGTTTGGAAACCAAAGCTAACGAGCAGTTCTCAGGAAGATAAAGGTGTTTCTGTTCTAGTGGCTCATACATCTCTTTCTGCTTTTAAGGATGATCAGTGGTACTTTGATAGCGGATGTTCCAAGCACATGACTGGCAACAAACAGTTGCTGACTAACTACAAAGAAGGGACTGAAGGACTGGTCACTTTTGGAGATGGAAACAAGGGATCAATTCTTGGGAAAGGAGATCTTGTGCTTAAAAATCTTCCTGTGGTCAAAGATGTGCTTTATGTTAAGGGACTGAAAGCAAATCTCTTAATCATAAGTCAGCTGTGTGATGGTCACTATACTGTGAGTTTCTCCAAGTCCACATGTTTGGTAAAGTCTACTGATGGGTGTTCTGTTTTGTCTGGAACAAGATCTAATGATAACTGCTACATGCTGATCAATACTGAAGTGTGCACTAGAATTTCATTAGACAAGTCTGACTTATGGCATTATAGACTTGGTCATCTGAATTTCAGAGATTTAAGGAAGTTGGTTAAACTTAAGGCTGTTAGGGGGGTTCCTGATTTCAAAGTTAGTAGAGAACGAGTGTGTGGTCCATGTCAGCAAGGCAAACAAGTTAGATCTTCTCATCCTCCCATTAAGATGCTTCTCACGAATAGAGCTCTTGAGTTGTTACACATTGACTTGATGGGTCCTATGCAGACAGAAAGTCTAAATGGAAAAAGGTTTGTGATGGTGTGTGTTGATGACTACACTCGATATACCTGGGTTCAGTTTATTCGAGAGAAGTCAGATACCTTCGAAGTATTTTCTGCCTTGTGTTTACGACTTCAGAATGAAAAAGCCTTAAAGATAGCTAAAGTGTTTAGAATCAGAAGCGACCATGGCAAAGAGTTTGAAAATGCTTTATTTGCTGAATTTTGTGATCACATGGACATTGCACATGAACTTTCTGCTCCAAAAACTCCTCAGCAAAATGGAGTTGTAGAACGCAAGAACAGAACTCTTCAAGAAATGGCCAGAGTTATGTTGAATGCCAAGGGGATTTCTCAAAGATTTTGGGCAGAAGCTGTTAACATTACATGCTACATTAGTAATCGTGTGCATCTCAGAACTGGTACCACTCAAACAACTTATGAACTGTGGAAAGGTAAAACTCCTAATCTGAATTACTTGAAGATTTTTGGCTGTACCTGTTATATTTTGAATGATAGAGACTATCTTGGAAAATTTGACTCCAAGAGTGACAAAGGTATGTTTCTCGGTTATTCTCCTAATAGTCGTGCATATCGTGTGTTTAATAAATGAACTAACACTGTCATGGAGTCTGTCAATGTTCGTTTTGATGACACAGAGAATTTTTCAGATGATCTTGATAATGATGATGATGGTTCAATATCTGCTTTGGTACCTCCTTCACAAGTTCTCATGCCTAATATTTACAGTTCACCCTCAAATTCTTCCTCTACTGATCACATAGAGCCATCTGGAGAATCTGAAGATGTGATTGTTGATAGTCCAGACTCTGAACAGTCAGTTGAATCTTCTCATCATCTTTCACCTGCCAGGCTATATAAAAAGGGGCCTCCATCATGGATTCAAAAGCACACCCTCCTACTGTTGTCATTGGTGATCCTTCGGCATCTATGGTTACCCGAAGAAAGGTTGCCAATGAAATCTCTCATTTGTGTTATCTGTCTAACATTGAGCCAAAGAATGTCAAACAAGAAGAACTTTTACAGTTTCAAAGAAATGAAGTATGGGATTTGGTGGACAGACCAAAAGGGAAGAATATTGTAGGAACAAAATGGATTTTGAAGAACAAATTGGATGAGTTTGGAACTGTAACTAGAAACAAAGCTCGTCTTGTTGCTCAAGGATACAAACAGGTTGAAGGCATAGATTTTGAAGAAACTTTTGCCCCTGTTGCTCGCCTTGAATCAATTCGGTTACTTCTTGCTATAGCCTGTCAGTTACAGATCAAACTTCATCAAATGGACGTGAAGAGTGCCTTTTTGAATGGATTACTTCAAGAGGAAGTCTATGTTGAGCAACCTCAGGGATTCATTGATCCTCATCTTCCTCAACATGTTTACAAACTTAAGAAGGCCTTGTATGGTCTAAAACAAGCACCACGGGCCTGGTATGAAAAACTTACCTATTATATTCTCACACATGGTTTTATTAGGGGCAATGCTGATCAAACTATTTTTATCAAACATCTTTCCAAAGGTATATTCATTGCTCAGATTTACGTGGATGATATCATTTTTGGTTCTACCTATCCTAATTAAATCCCTAAATTTGTTGACATTATGAAAAAAGAGTTTGAGATGAGTATGATTGGTGATTTAAGTTTTTTTCTAGGATTACAAATTCGTCAGTTAAATAATGGCATTTTCCTTTCCCAGAGCAAGTATGCTCTAAACATGTTGAAAAAATTTGGGCTGGAAAATTCTAAACATGCGAAGACACCCATAGGTACCTCAACAAAGCTCTCACGTGATGAATCTGGGAAACCTGTTGATCCAACTCTGTTCCGTAGTATGATAGGTAGCCTTCTCTATCTTACTGCTAGTTTCCCAGATATATGTTTCAGTGTTGGTCTGTGTGCTAGATATCAGTCTAATCCCACTGAGTCTCATTTTACTGCTGTTAAACGAATCATGAAGTATGTTCCTGGTACCTTAGAGTTTGGTCTTTGGTATACATGTGATACTAATATGTCTTTTGTTGGTTATAGTGATTCTGATTAGGCAGGGAGTCTAGATGATAGAAAAGGCACATCTGGTGGGTGTTTTTATCTTGGGAACAATCTTGTGTCTTGGTTGAGTAAAAAACAAAACTCTATTTCATTATCTACTGCTAAGGCAGAATATATAGCTACTGGTAGTTGTTGTACTCAATTAATTTGGATGAACAAAATGCTTAGTGACTATGGTTTTCCTCAAGAAACTTTGACTATCTATTGTGATAGCACAAGTGCAATTAATATTTCTAAGAATCCTGTGCAACATTCCAGAACAAAACATATTGATATTCGCTATCATTTTATTAGAGACTTGGTTGAATCCAAAGTTCTTGTTTTCTCCCATGTTTCCATAGAGGCCCAATTAGCTGATTTATTTACTAAGCCACTGAGTTCACAGACTTTTGCTCATCTTAGAAAATGCATTGGAGTTTGTATGATTTGATCTAATACTGTCCAGAGAAGTTTTTTTTAGTTTTTTTTTGTGGTGGTTACTTTGTCTTCTGAAGCAAGTTTTTTTTTCTTGGTTAATTTCCAGTTTGTTTAGTTGAGCTCTTCATTCTTCTCAGCAGAAAAGGCTACCTTTGTTAGATGCAATGGGAAGAGCTATCTTGTGGTTCATTAGTCATTTAGTAGTCTGCTCCTTCTCATTTGGCTTTTCTGACTAAAGATGACGGCTACATCTCTGACAAAGAGTGAAAGCCTCTGCTGGTTCTCTTCAGAAAAACCCAGAGTGTTTAAAAAAAGGGATCTTTTAAAAAATAAAAAAATAAAAAAAGGTGTCAAGAAAAGTGATTCAAATGCTTTGAGGGAGTGAGTTTTTTAGCTCACATGAGATCACTTGCACACACAAATGAAGAATTCTAGCTCAACATTCTGTTGAAATCTCTTTTTAGAAATCATCTTGCTTCATTTTGAGACTTTTTGTATTGCCACTATCTTGAAATTTGTTTTCTTTTCTCTGTTCTCTCTCTGGTCTTTACTATTTTTGTTCATTCTTCTCCTGCTTTTTCTATTTTTTTGTCTGTGTGTGGCTTTATCATTTTTTTGTGTCTCTGTGGAAATTTGTGTTTTTTTTTATCTGTTTGGATTTTTGTCAAGTTTTTTTTACGTTTTTCAATATTGTTTTCTTGGTATCTTGTTGCACACGCTTCTTTTGTTCTTTTTGCCAAACATTGGTCTTGGGGATATTTCTTTTGGTTTAAATACATGATGTTCATCCGTCTGTTTCTATTCTGCCCTATTTTGTTTCTCCTTTTGTGTCTAACATCTTCTCCGTGTGTCAAAGTTAGGTCTCAGGCTTCCGCAGGTGTCATGGCAAAAACTCTCCTCGGTCCTTCGTCTGTTCCTCCCGTTCAGTCGTCCGTGCCGTCTCAGCCTCCGTTAGCCTCTTCCTCGCTAGGTATTCCCTCTGCTCATCTCTCTCGTTGTCCTCCTGGTGTGTTATCCCCTGATGCATCTACTCCTTCCATTGTTCCATCTGGTTCTATTCGTGGGTCTCGGGTGAAGTCTGTTTCCCAAAAGAAAAAGCCCTCTCGTGAGTCTGCTCAGGTCCCTCGTCGAGTTACTCGAGCCTCCCTTAATCTTGCTGGGTCTTCCTCTTCACCTCCTAAGCTTTCCTCTGACCATATACCTTCCCCTCCTCCTCGTAAGAAGCCTAAGGTATCTAGTGGTCTCCCATCAAAGCTTAAGCACTCCAAATCTTCCTCGGTTGGTGGTGAGTCTGATCTTAACTCTGTCTATTTTTTTGTCAATCGTTTTGCTGAAAAAAGGCTTAAAGAATATGTGTCTTTTCGTCGTTTGCATGTTGAGCATTCTGTAGTGTTAAAAGATTTTCCTAGGCTGCTTGAGATTCTCGAGTCTCGAAAATGGGTTCACACTGTCTTTGGTCTAGTCATGCCTTCTCAAAATCTGGTTAGGGAATTTTATTCTAACATCGAAAAATCTTTGCTTGATGCTCAGCATCCAAATCGTTTTACTGTATTTTGTAGGGGCAAGCGTATTTCATTTGCTCCCTCCACTATTCGGGGTTTATTGAATATAACTTTGGTTTCTAATGCTGATTATAATGCTGAATTTGCCCCTGATTTAAACCTAGTGGGTTGTGAGCTGACAGATCAATCTGATTTTTGCTGGAATGAGGTATCAAATGATTTTCCTACTCCTTCATTAACAAGTTTCTATCGTGTTCTGCATAAGGTTGCTCTAACTAATTGGATTCCAAATTCTCATACTTCAACTGTTACTGCTGATATTGGGCGTTTTCTATTTGCTGTGGGCACTGGGGTTTCCATAGATTTGTCTGTGCTTATGTTTGACAGGGTGTATCAAGCTTTTCTTACCAAGAGTCGTCGGCTTTTTCTTCCTTATCCCTGTTTGGTTCACAAGGTTACTTTGGCTGCTCATCCTAAGTTTACTTCTCAAGATGTTTTCTTACCACTTCCGATTCTCGATAAATCGTTTCAGCCTCAGTCCTCTAAACCAGTTCCTCCTCCTCAGCCACTTAAATATCCTCTTTTGAAAGGTTTAGCTCCTGCCTCATGGAAATACAAGTTGTTTGAAATGCTTTACTCTCAGCAATCCCAGTTGGATAGTCTTCAGAGTTCAGTTCTGCAATCTCAACAACGTTCCAAAGTGTTTGAACGCAGGGTTTTGGCTCAGTTAGCTGGACTTCGACAGGTTATTCAATCTCAATCTCCATCTGTTGTTCAGGGGGATGGTTCATTGCCTCAGGCTGTTCATTCTCCGGCTCCGTCCCAGGGGGAGTTGTCTTCTAATGTTTCTGATAAGGCTCCGGATACTGTCCAGGGGGAGTTGTCTCCTTCTGTTTCAGATAAGGTTCAGCATCTTGTCCAGGGGGAGTTTTCTCCTACTACTGATGGCACTACTATTTCTGCACCTGCTCATTCATCTTTTCCTCCGTGAAAGCTCATGCGTGGCAGACTTCGTCGTTCGGCTCGTTTATGATCATTGAGGGGAGATTTGGGTGGTCCCTGGGTGTTGTGTTTGTTTGTTTTTCGTTTATTTTGTTGTTTTGTTTTGCACTGATCATAAATTGCCAAGGGGGAGATTGTAAGTGTCTTTACTTTGTGTATTTTGTATTGTGGCAATTTCATGATTCATCTGTTAGTTTTTCAGTTCCATCTGTATTTTGTATTTTGACAGTATTTCGGTTCATCTGCTATTTTGCCAGTTGCATCTGGCAGTTGGATATTGTTTTAATTGTCTGTTTGCTTACATGGCTTTGTTTAAATGTGACTGCATTGTTAGGTTTCGAGTTTTCAGTGGGTGCTTAGTAAATTGGTTTTCCTAACGATTTTCTATTTTGAGTGTGGCTAGGTATTTGAGTTGGTTAGAACTCAGATCTCAAATCGGTTAAGTTGTTTTTCTCAGCTCTGTGAGTTTTTGGTTGGTTTTTTGTATGGGTTGGTTTGGTTGTCTTTCTTTTACAGGTTAAAGGACTTGATTTTCAGAGAGTATTCATCCATGGCGAGCTGTGATTGTTCTTCAGACTGAGGATTGAAAGAAAGTTAAATCTGCAAGAGTTCAAGTGTAAAGATTCAAATTGATCAAGCTAAGGAATTTTGCAAGAGAGACAAGTATAGATGATTTACTGTTTTTGTTGTAAAATCAGAGATACTTTGTAGAACTTGCATTTTCATATCTTAGTGGAATTCTTTTTCTGGACTAGGTCCCAAAGATTAGCCATTACTTTGTGTAGTGGTGAACCTTGTAAAAATTGTTTGGTGTGATTCTTTTACTTGCTCCTTGTTCTTTCTTTAAATCTTGTTTTAATTCTTCGATAATCTAGATTCTTAGGTAGTAAATCACCTTCAAACAGGATTAATTGTTGACTGTGCTTTTACTCTTGCATTCAACCCAATGTTTGATCCGTTGCTTGAAGCCTCACGTGAAACAACCAATACTGGTATCAAGGTACTGCTACTTGGTTACAAGAAAGTTGAAGAGAACAACTTATATTATCGTGGATAGTATAAGATGCCAATGCCCGAGTGTAAATTATTGGAGTCCATATAAAAACTCAAGATGGTGTCTACTGTGACAATTTCAGTATGTTCATTTACTGATCATCATTATTGCTTCTCTCCCTCTGGATATTCTGTATCTTTCTATTATTTATGTTTGATTTTTAAGCATGAGTATTTCTGTTAGAGTTGTAATTCATTGTGCATTGTAGTGTTATTAATTGAACTGGTTTAAAATGCAGTATATTTTTTGTTTTCTATTAATTTTGCAGAAGCTGGAATCGATCTTCGTCTTTGTGATATTGGTTTCGCAATCCAAGAGGTCATGGAGTACTCTGAGGTTGAAATTAATGGGAAGGTGCATCAAGGTATGATATCTAATGATACTATCCTCTGCTGTACCAACTGTTGGTCATATGAATTTGTTATTTGCACCCCTTAATCTACAATTCTTATGAAATGAATATATGGATAATCTTTGGCTAATCTTGTCAGTT
This sequence comes from Humulus lupulus, assembly GCF_963169125.1. NCBI lineage: Eukaryota > Viridiplantae > Streptophyta > Magnoliopsida > Rosales > Cannabaceae > Humulus > Humulus lupulus. The sequence continues at coordinate 27,935,739 of NC_084800.1, read as the reverse complement.
AAAAATATTTGAAACTTGAATGGACATAGCACAAAAAGGTGGAGGGCAGACAAAAATGGAAGATGTAGCCATTACATGAAAAATTTTGATGTTGGCCACATTCCCCTGAGGTTGCCGAGGGCAAAGCAATTACTTGCCACAATCAACAAGAACTTTTCCAGAGGTAATGATGACTACTGACATGGAAGGAATTATATTTTGCTCTTGCATGGCGACTGTACAGCATATTACAAAACTATTAAAATATATATGCACTGTATCCTTACAAATTTTACTTTGTTAATGTTTGCTTCTTATTCAGTTTTGGTGAACGAGTAGTTGTTTTACAACTGGTATTACTTTTTCTGTAATGTTAAATTGCTGACTAGAGGAGTATACAGGTCTTCGAACAACAAATGGATCAGTTGGCATGTCCCAAGGGTCTTACCTCAGCTCAGCTCCAGGAAGGCCAAGGGTGGCTCCAAATAGTCCGGTAGTCTTTGAAGTGAGCTTGGAACACATACCAGGCTTGGAATTTGAGGAAGAAGAAGAACAATGACACAATTTCTTGCTATATTTGCATGCAGATTGCTGCTGCAGCACTCAATATGCCCCTACTATTTTATATTTGGTTGTGCTGTTAATAGCATTATTTGAAAGGCCAATTGCTAATGTTATTTTGACTGAGTGTCCTTTGCTTTATTGCTCTTTTCTTTCTTTGTATTTAATAATGATACAGGACCTGATGCTGAACAGATAGATTCCATTGCTCATTGGATACAACTAGTTTGGATTAAGTTGAGATTTATTATTATCCCTCCTCGTGACTAGGCATAATAATCTATTTCTCTAGCTTTGTCAACCTGAAAACCTCAACTTATGAAACCATGTTTAACATACTATACAAGTAATCACACAATTATTATCTTGATGTTTAATTTTCTCATTTGGGCTGTCCTTATTTTGGACAATATTTAGATTGGATGGAGAAATGAGATGAGATCATGAGAGTAAATTGTAGTACGTACGAGCAATTAATATTTTTTTTTGTACTGAGCAATTAATTTAATATTGTTTATTAAAGAAGAAAAAGACCATTAATTCATGTTTATTATTAATTAATAAAAGTAACGTGTTGGTAAGTTCAGTAATGCCATAACACAAATTATAAAGCATAAAATCTCGGAAGAATAATGTTCAAAATATTGGTTGTTATTTGCGGCACAAATACCACATGTTTTCAGTTTTATACACTTATATATCACATTTTTTTTCGACTGATTAAATATCAAACGTTATGATTTTGGCAATTCCGTCACTACTACTCCGTGACACATGTAGGGCTCTGAATAAAAAGCACAATAATTTTTGTCAAAAACTTATAAAACAAAATTAAAACAATTCCTAATAAAAACTTAAAATCAAAATCCAAAAAACTAAAACATAATTGTTAACTAAAACTCATTCCTTCAAAAATAGAAACTTCAAAAATCAAACAATCAAATTCTCCTTCTCTCTCTCTTCGGGTCAACACCAGGGGACGAAGACGATCTGGGACGATCTTGGAGGAAGACGAGCCAAACCAGGGGAACCTTACCAGCTTCTCTCTTCAACAGCTTACCAGAGAAAGATGAACCAGACAAAGACGAAGAGGAAGACAAAACAGACGAACCTTGAGGAAGACGAACCAGACCAGACGAAGGGGAAGAGGTTTTTGTCACTAATGCATATTCAGCGTCTTCCTGGAGAGGAACCTCCTGAGTATGGTAAGTTAGTTTTTGTCATCCCTAATTTTAGTTTCTCTTTGTTATATATGTGATGAAATGGTTTTTGTTGCTTTTTATGGGGTTTAGTCTGTAAAGTGTTTGGTGTGGGTGAGTTTTGTTTTTAGTTTGGTGTGTTATTAAATTGGTGTGGGATACTGGTTTCTGGAAGTATGTGTAGGTTGACATGTGCATTGACTGTGATTGTAATTATTTGGAATATTTTTTACTGAATAAAAGGGTGTTGTGTAAATTCGATACGCAAGTGCACGTGATCTTAACAAGTAATAAAGAGTAAGTGAGATCGTTCCCACGAGGATTGTATACTAAGTACCAAAACTTAATTCCTATATCTATTTGGCTAACAATAATTAAGTCACAAAAATTAACTAAAATTGTAAAACAAAAATCTAAAATTAACTTCAAGAACTGAAAATAAATAACGTTAAGAAAATTCAATGGATTAAAAACTAGGGCAATTAATTTCATCAACCATCCTCTTTAATTCTCCTTAACACAAATCTTACTATTCAATTTCTCTCTTGTGATAGCAGGTCAACAATAATAACTTATATTCGTACTAGGATATATAAGTCTCAATCTTATGCAAATTTTCTACATCTCTGTGATAAATAAACATAAGATAGGCATTAAGATTAACAACCCTAAAACTACACAGATCACACAAGTACTCTCGTCCTAATATGAAATCTATGTTTATTCAATTATAGCATATTCAATTCTCACTTTTCAGATTTCGAATCAAAATCATATATTTCATGTTAATGGTGATCAATCATTCACAAGCATTAGGTTCGAATTGAATAAATCACAAGATAAAATTGAAATCATAAAACTTGCATTAATTTAAAATAAAGGTTCAGGAGAATCCATTAACACCCTAGAAAATTAGTTTAGTTCATGATCAAATCCATAATAACCATAGAAGAAATAAAAAGCATCCAAAATACAGAAATTCAAAGTAGAAAAGAAGAAAACTGTGATGAATTCTTCGATTCCGCTCGCAATCCTCTCCAATGTGCCTTCAGTCGTCTCCTAGGGTTAATCTCCCTTTTAAAAACGTCATTAAGAAAGCTTTTATAATCCCTAATTAATTATGTGCGAAAGGACAAAATTGCCCTTGAAAAATACCCTAACTTCGGCTTCCATACGGAATGGCGCCGCGGCTCCATGTGATAGAACCGCAGCTCTAATGCATTTCGCGATCCGGAATTCCTCTCTGACTTCTTGTATCGCCGCAGCTCTAATTCAGATTTTAATAGAGCCTCAGCTCTAATGCTAACAGATTTTTTTTTCCTTCTCTATAACTCATAGGGCCGCAGCTCTACACCATAGAGCTGCGGCTCTAATTCCATTTTTTCACCAAATCTTCAATTTGACCCCCGGTTTCACCTAGCTTCCATTCCTTAGCCCGTTTAACACCGTTTCTTCAAGAATTAAGTGTTTTTCCTTCAATTTCAAACTATTTCCTTCATAACCACACTTAATCCTGAAAACACAATAAACACCGGCATAATATCGCACTAAATCAAATAAAAGATTAAAATTGCATCTTAAAACACGCCATAAAACATACCAAAACTAGTCCTAACAAAGGGAAAAGAAAGGGGTATTGTAATGCTTTGGGACGTGGGATTTTGTCACTGTTAGGCTAAAATAATGCATATTTTACTTAGGCTAAAACAGATATATCAGTAGGGTTTTTTCATTTCTGTGATCATTGTCATACTTTTTTGTTTTGGTTTTGTCTATATGAGGAATATGAATGGGACTCTATTATAGAAACAAAATATGCACTTAACTTAAAATAATCAATGTATTTTTTTTATTGGCAAATTTGAAGTTTGAGTTATTCACAATTAGTGTGCATCATGATGGGAGGTGGTTCATTCATTTTGATGAGAAAAAATATGAAGGGAGGGAGATTGATTATTTTAATTACTGTAATTGGGAATGTTTCAGCAGGTATGATTTGGAGAAAATTGCAATGGATATTGAGTATGAGCTACCTGTTGGTTTTTGGTGGAGGTCATATGGGAACTTTGTACACAAAGGTGTCATGTTAGTTTCAGATGAAGATATTAGGGTAATGATCTTTGATATGAAAATAAGGAAGTATAGGATGGTTGATATCTTCTTGGTCTTGCCTGACAAGGATTATGTGGCTCTTGCTGTCAGTTACGATGAAAAAGAAGATGCTCCTTAATTGGTTGTGTTTGGACAGTGATGATGAAGAAGAAGTCTTGGCTCGAGATGATTACTTTGAACCTCAGGAACTAGCTGAAACTGAAGCCCATGAACCCAAAACCCAAGAACCTAAACCCCATGAACAAGCTGAAACTGAAGCCCATAAAACCAACGTCAAAGTACTCGAAGCCCAAATACCACCTCAAGATCATGAAACAGAGTTACCCTTCCCACCCCAAGCCCAAGTACCACCTCAAACTCATGAAACACAAGAACCCAACTTCAAAGTACCTGAAGCTCAAATATCACCTCAAACTCATGAAACAGAAGAACCTTTCTCACCCCAAGCCCATGAAACACAAGAACCTTTCCCACCCCAAGCCCAAATACCACCTCAAACTCATGAAACAGAAGAACCCTTCCCACCCCAAGCCCAAGTACCATCTCAAGAAGACCAAGTAGCACCTGAATTATAAGATAACCCTACGACTGAGAAAAGAAAAGGCAAGTAGCCCCTGAGGAAGTGTAACAAGAAGAGGAGAAAAGGAAAGAGGAAGGCTGAGAAAGAAGATGATTTTCTGTTGGAAGAGGAAGATTATGCTGATGATGGTGAGCATAAAAAGGATCTAGAGAACACAAATGATCCAAGAAAGTGGTGGTCTTCAGTGACAGAGCATTATATTGAGCAAGATTATGTTGATTATGAAGGAATAATATCTGAGGATGATCTCAACAGCCTATGTAGTGATGATGATGAGCACACTATTAGAAAGAGTAAGAGTGAATACAACCCTGCTAACAAGTTTGAGAAATTTGAGTTCTAGCTTGGGATGGAATTTCCTATTATGGAGCATCTAAGGGAGGCCTTGAAATATCATTTTAATAACAGTAATTGAACATACAAGTTTGTTTTCAATGACAGATCTAGACTAAAAGCCATATGCAAGGGTGAAGGTTGTGATTGATTTATTTATGGAAGAGTTCGGGATAATGATAAGAAGACTGTTAGGATAAACAAGTATGAGTCAGAACACCACTGTGGGATAGTGTTCAACAACAAACTTATGACAAGCACCTGGTTAGCCAATCATTTCTTGGAGCAGTTCAGACTTAATCCAAACATGGACTACAAAGGATTCATGGGAATGACCCAGAAAACAAATTTCAGCAATGTGACACAAACCATTTTCTACAGGGCTAAGGCTTATGTAAGAAATCTGTTGGAGGGTTCAGTGAAGGATCAATATTTAATCCTTGATGACTACTGCAGGCAGCTAATGGAGACAAACCTAGGTAGCACAACTTTACTTAAAACTAACCTTGTTGATGGCCAAAGAGTATTTAAGAGGGTTTATATTTGCTTGAAGGTTTGTTAGGATGGGTTCAATAAGGGTTGTAGGCCTTTGCTAGGACTGGATAGACCCAAACAACTCACAATTTCCAGTGGATGGATAAATGAGCAACTCCCTATACTTTACTGTTTTATGGCTAACTGTATTGGATATCTTATAGGCCAAAATTAATGTTATATTGTTAGTCTATTTCAACATTTTATTGGTTTATTTACTAGTTTAAAACTATAAGAATTTGTACTAGTGCAAGATCTTTTTACTGGTTTATGGCTTTTGAATTACTAAGCAGGGGCATGATAATGGCAATGACTATTCATTGTTGATAATGGCAATGAATATAGGTAGAAACTTTGATTTCTCCTCAGATGGGATATTTACTGGTTTATGGCAGCAGTTCTTTAGTGTTTGAATGCCTTTTTTTTTTGTAGAGAAATGGTATACATTCTGCTAAAGCCATCTTGCACTCAAATTGACTTAATTAATGATGCAGCAATTATTTACTGGTTTATGGCTTATTTACCGTGCAAAATCATGCAAAATACCAGTTGCAACATTTAAAAAGACAACTTGCAAGAACATTTTGGATTCAAAATAAATAAAATTTCATTGATGCAAAATACTAGCTACAAATTCCATTTTCATTGCCAATATACAAACAGTCATTGATTCAAGTTACAAGTTCAATACACAACAGAACAAATATAGACATCCGCAATATTAATTTGAAATTTTTACAAATCCAAACAAGGCCAGCCCCATTTTCATTAGCTTGGTCTCTCAAATAGCAAATTCCACATGCCATTGGTCCCATAATTTGGTCTTCATTTTCCATAGCCTGCAGTGGTTCTCTGATATTGCTAATCTCGTGCTCCTGCTCCCTAATTCTTCTCAATAGCCTCGGTGTGACTATTTTGGATCTTTCACAAATTTTAGGGTCAACCCAATGAAAAAAATTACACCCACCTGCTGACTGAAAATTCAACAAAAAGAAAATGAAAAGGCAACAAAGAACTTGCGATTAAACAAAAAAAATGAAAAAAAAATTAAGGGACAACGATCTTACCTTCATCTTCCAGCGAGCAATGAACCTTATTCCAGGATTAGCGTTTGTCCATGACGTCCTCTGAACCCATGGTTCCCCATAGTGACAAGTGTTAGGACCCCTAGATTTTGAAAAATCTTTCTTCCTCCCAGAGTTACTACGAGAGCTTACTCTTTGCCAATTGCTTCGAGGGCTTACGTGAGATGAAGAGGAAGCATCTCCCATTGTCGATTTCAAGCACTGGTGTGGTTTGTTTGCTTCATCTTCCTCTTCGGCTGCTTCATCTTCCTCTAGTCAACTGTCGAAGAGAGAAGTTGTGCTACCTGGTTTGGTTCGTCTTCGTCCAAGGGAGACTTTTAGAGTTTGATTATTGTGTGTGTGTGTTTTTTTTTAAATAATTCAATTAATTGAAACAGGATATCAAAGGAAATAAATAGGATTTATTCAGAGCCCTACACATATTTTTTTTCCCAGGTAACGAAGTGGAAGTGACAGAATTGTCCAAATCATAATGTTTTGTATTTAATCCGTCGAAAATAAAGATGTGGTATATAAGTGTATAAAACTGAAAACATGAGGTATTTATGCCGCAAATAACCCAAATACGGATACTATTTGGGATGATTATATTATGCCTTAGATCATGTAAGTATCTTGAGTTTGTGTTGTAACAAAATCTCAACTCTTTCAATTACAAATAAGTACTAAGACATTTTTTATTAGACTCTTTTATAATGGGTTTTACTTTTGAGACTTATTATATGGTAATCATTCATTGTATATTTCTTCTAAAGGATGATTTTGTATTATGGTTTTTTTTTTTTCTATTGTTATATAATGTGTGAGGGATTTTCTCTCAATCTCATTTCTTAAAAATAAAAAATAATAAAATTTACTCCACTTAATTGTTAATTTTGATCCTATTATCTGAAAGCATGCTAGGCTATACTATAAAGAGATGGTGGATTATCGTTTATGTCTATCTAGTTTCTTTTTTTTTTAAATTGATGTCATTCTTTGTCATAAAATATATATTGATGTCGTTTCATTCTAGTTATTGTCGTTTCGTTCTAGTTTTATTGTCGTTCGTTTATTTTTTTTATTTTTTTTTGGGCCTCATCTCAAAATAAATAACATTTTAATTCTCCATAAATTTAGCTTTACCTGAAAATCGATCGATTCTTCTGACACTGTGCAGTGTAAAACCACCTTCGGAGCCGAACGGAAGTGAATCCAATTCCAAATGCTAAAGTTTCTATCGAAAGTGAGGATCGAATTCAATGCTTTGGACCCTCGCACAGCCTCGTGCTTGGAGTTTCTAGCGCAGTGCAATGCCCGCAAGGCCAAGGAATCCAACCCCGCTTGTCAGGTTCTTGTCAAGCGCCGTACCGATGACGAGCCACCGAAGATCGCCGTCACTTTCGTTAATGGTGTCGAGGAGGTCTTTGATGCCACTTCCACGCCAGCCCAGAACATAAGGAACATGATTCTCGAAAAGGGTCAGCACCTCGAGACCGAGCAGATGTTCCGCGAAGCAGGGGAGTCCTGGCCCGTTCTCATCCCTGAGGAAGAGATCAAGCAATACGCCCCCGGCACCAAGGTACTTTCTTGTTTTCAGAGTTCTCTGCTTTTTATTTCCCCTTTTCTTGAGCTTGTAGTTGCGTTTTTCCAATTGGAGCATTTCGTCGAACAGTTGGTGTAGGTTACTTATATGATTTAAATGCTTGCTGTTGAGAGCTTTGTGGGATATGCATTGATTTTATTCTACTTACTTACCCGGAAAATGTATCATTAGCATTGCAGTGGATATGATACATAAAAAACTGATGTTCAAATGCTATATTGGCTTGGTAGAGTTAAACATCTATCTTTTCCCTATATTATAGTGTTTCTTTGGAGAAATCATATCATATATCTCATGAGGTTATCTGCTAAAATAGCAAGTTGAAAGTTAGAAATTAACAAAAATAACTTCAAAGCACTGACCGATGGTTGATCAGTATAAATCTATGATCGCTCAAGCGATCTTGATGGTCGCTTATAGTCCCTTGGTACAAATTTAGGGTCGCTTTGCATTGAGTATTGAACTGTTTAATGACTAAGTTGGGTTATGCATGATAGCGATTATTGTTTTCATGATAGTATTATTTCTTTTGACACAGTACATATACGTGATTATAACCCCTTCATGTCAAGAGTTACTAAATTTCTCACTTTAAGCTTGAAGCCACAATAAACATGCCAAGGGTTATTGTTCTCATTGTTTTTTTGTGTGCCTTTGCCAGCCAAGGAAAGCAGAAGAAAAGAAGCAATAATTGTAGTTTTGGGATGATGAGAAGGGACAAGTCTGGTATTAGTCAATGAGATTGGATTATATTATATTTCATTCGGGTAGAGAATAGATGTTTTTTCATGTAGTTTTGTCTACACTGCTGAAGCAGTCTTTTTCCCTTTTCAAGTTACACTGTTACAGACAAAAATAATACAGATTGAAAGACAAAGGAGCTGAATTTCTATTTCTACTTTTATTATTGGTTAAACCTTACAAGTATGCTGATTGAAAATCAAATTATAGAATAAGAGGAGAAAATCAATTGCTAGATAGTAGAATACCCATTGAGTTTATAATCAGTCTTTAATTTGTCTGTACATTCTACTAACAGTCTGACACTTTAGATTTGGAAGAAATTATTTTATTTATTTTTATATGATATTTTTTCAAACAGAAAAAGGGACTCTTGTACTAATACTTTTCTTCTTGAACTCTGACTTCTCAAGCAAATTCGTGTATATTGGATTTTTTTCAAATATTGAATTATGAAGTACCATCAGCAAATGCTACAGCAAAGATGACTAGAAAATATTCTTTTTCACATTATGATTGCTAAGAATATCATGTATGAATTCTCAAACAAAGTTCAGAGTTTCATTTTATTAACAAATTATTCTTCACTAAAAACTTAAAGTAGTTCAAAAGCAAAGGTTTCTACATAATTGGCTATAAAAAAAAAAAGAACTTATCTATTTATTGCTACTACATAAGCCCAAATAAATAGAAGTGGCAATGCCAAGCGCGTAAACTCCAATCGCTGTCCCAACCAAGTCTTTCCCGGACCGAGTTACGACCCCAACGCCGACGATTCCCGCAACTCCAATCGGAACTCGGCGGAGCACCGCTTTATTCGCATTTGCCGCAATCGCACTCCCAAATAGCTCCACCGCCCATTCCTTGAACCGGTTCGGCCCAATGGTGTGTTCATCGTAGCCCAAATCCTTGTTGGGGCGGCGAGTTACGACTCCGATGGCTGAGTCGACCTGTGAATTCGTTGGAGGAGAAGAAACCCACTTGAGGATGATCGGATGGGGTTGATCGACGGTGAGAATCTGATAGAGTTTCTCAGAAGCGGTGTTGAGTTGGTAGAGAAAGACACCTGGAAAAGCATGCTGAGTGAGTGAGAGGCAGTAAGAGTAGACCGAGTCGCATGCCGAATTAAACTCGGCCGAGTTGGAAAGAAGAGTCTTTACTCGTTTCGAAGCTGATATACCCATTGTCGAAGATGAAGATGAGATGACCTGAAATAAACAGAAACACAAGGTACTGCTTCTGAGTTGAAAAGATTAAGATATAAACGGAAAATATTATATATAATAAAAAGGTGGAAAGATTTTTAATCGATGTGGGACAAGGTTTTGTGGTCACATTTTTAACATCTTAAAAAAAAATGAAACAAATCGGAATTAATTTTTTATTTTTTTCTTTACACATTTAAAAAAAAAAAAAACATAATGAATTAAAAAATAAAATCCACCTCTATAAATAGTGTACACACTGTCAATTAAAATTATAAACTTTTAGGAATAAAAAATCTCAATCACAATTTTAAATTTATTTTTTAACTCAAAATAAGAACAATATAAATATATAATTTAGGGAATTGGAGTTAGAAAAAAGCTTTACCGGTTGGGCTATTTTGTATTTCTGACTCGTGAATAGTTTTTCACACGATTTTTTTGATGATTATGTATATTGTAGCTATTTAGAGTATCTTGTAAATTTTTAAAAAATTCTCAATAATTTACAATGACAAAAACTATTAAATACAATATGTTGTACTCGTGACTAATTTTTTTATGCGCACGAAAAATAGCATATTTGAACATAATTTTCGGCACTCTAAATTATTAGAAATTTTCTAAAAAATTGCAGAATACTTTAAATAACTACAATATACACGCTCATAAAAAAAAATCGTATCGAATATTACTTACAAGTGGATAACATAAAAAAAAAACTCTATTTTCTAGCCCTGTCATAGACGAAAGATTAATTATGTCAATTCAAAAATATAGTACTAATCATTTCACCCTTTTAATAATTCAACCAGATGCCACTCATGTCATTTTTGATACACTTGTTAACATGGTGCGGAATTTTTGAATCATTTAATTTGTAAATTAAAATTTTATTTTAAATTAAAAATTTACATTATTATACAATTGTAATCCAAATATCAAATATTATTCAAATGTTTGCAATATCACTAATATCTTTTCTATATAAAAAGTGTGTAGAAAACGATTTTTTTTTAACGGTTTTTTTCGTTAACATTAACATAATATTTTTATATTTAACAGAATAATGTTATATTTAATGGTAGATTGTAAATATGACTTAAACTTAAACAAAATTAAATAAATGAATAATTAAACAAATTAAAATAGGATATTTTTGAGATATTTTACAATGATAATTATTTAAAAATAATAAAACTATATATTTTATAACTTAAATAAAATTTAATTAAACTTAAATTTAATATTATATTAAACATATAATATATAATCATTTATTGTCACTGCCAATTTCAAAAACTAGAACAAACATAAACTTAAACAAAAAATAATTAATTAAAATATGATATTTTAAAAATAATTTATGATAATTTAAATAATTAAATCATATTTATTTAAAAATAATAAAGGCATACATATCATTTTTTTTATCTTATAAATTTGTGTGATAGTTTGTTTTTTATCAAATGATTTGATCTATTTTTCTTCATTAAATTCATCAAAGGACATTATGAGATACATTAGAGCACTACCAATGGATGAGGTAAAATGTCTAATTCTTTATAATATAGAGAAAAAGTGGTTAAATAGTCTTCCAATGGGTAACGTAAACTTATATTTTTTTACCTAAATGAATAGTATTTCTCTATATGTAGTGAAACACTCTTCATCAAGCTATAAATATTTTTTTATAAACTTTTGTATATATATATATATGAGTGTGATATTATTATATTTAATTATTTTATTTATTAAAATGAATAAAATATTTTTTAAAAATATAATATTTAAATGATGTAGAGAAAAAATAGAGAAGTTGATGTATGGTATAATGTAAAAGTTTAAGGTAAATTATAAAAAAAATATGTTTTGGTGATGCATTTTGTAATACACTTAATCTATAATATTTAGCTAAAACTCACAAAAACATCTTCCATCAGCTCATTTATACATATATTTATAATAGTTATGCACAAACTCCAATTAATCCATATCTACATTTACATAACATTTACACATCATTTATATAATATTTTATTATTATTATTATTATTCTTAATAAGCTTTCTCTCTCCCATTTGGTATATATTTATTATTTCTTTTTTCTTTTTCAATTATTTTATTTTACTTTAATTAATAAAATATGTTTAAAGATATAATATTTAAATGATGTAGAGAAATATATAGAGAAGTTGATGTGTGGTATAATGTAAAACTTAGAAGTAAAATAGAAAATGTGTGTTTTTGTGAGGTATTTTAAAGGATGGAGTAGAGTATCCATTGAGAATGCTCAGAAACTAAAAATAGTTAATGCATGTATACTATTGTCTACACTATGATTTTTTCTATTCTTATTTTATTTCTATTATTAATTTCTTTTTAAATATTATTGTATTTTATATATATGTCATGTAGCCATATAAATATATATCTATGTGCAACGTTGTGTTTAGATGTCATATATGTAGAGATTATTGATATAAATATTTATATATACTATAGAACTATAATTCATTCTATTGTATATACTTCTCAGTGGTTACTACCCATAGATGGGTACTAACAATTATGATGATGTGGCAACATAATGACTTGGTATAGCAAGTCACCAATAGGTAAATATTTTTTTGCTACATTAATTTCAAATTTAGTTTTTTTTTTGCCATAATTAATAAAGAGGAAATTAATTTATGGATAGCTTAAGTATAAGAGGAAATTTTATCCTAAAACATTTAGTAGATAAATGTACCTTTATCCAAATACAAAAACAACTAAAATGAGACAATTTTAGTTTTTGTAGTAATATATTTACTCCACAACAATATGGAATAAAAGATAGAGAGTATAAACCAAGACATCATCAAAAATATAAAGGAAATAAAAAGTACTACCAATTAAGACGAAGTAACGCTAAAAGACCTTTTCTTCAAAAAGGTAGACATGTAAGAAGATATAATGATAAAAGAGATTATCGAAATAAAATAACATGTTTTTCTTGTGGAGAAATAGGACACGTCTCTACTAGTTGCAGAAAGAAAAATAATAATTTTAGTAGAGAAGCAATGCTAGTAGAACAATTTAATATGGATTTCCTTAATGTTGAAGAGGATATGTCTGATACAGAAAGTATTTATAGTATAGAAGAAATAGACCTAGACCAAATTATAGAAGAACAAAATAATAGTTCAGATGAAGAAGAATACCCTGTTAATATAAATCCAGAATATGAAATATTAAATGAATTTATGGATATTGGAGAATGTATACATAACTGGGAAATAAATAAGGGAAGCTTAGGAAGAGCATGTAGTAATTGTAAATCCTACCCAGCTATAATAAAAGAGCAAAATGTAGTAACTGTTTTGAAGAAATGTGCATTAAGTGTATTAATAATTTATATCAAACTAATATAGGAGAAATCAGTCAAGTAAATAAAATTAATAGAAATTTAGTAATAGAAGAAAGAATTAGAACACTTGAAAATAGAGTAGCACTATTAGAAGAAGAGTTAATAAATTATCAACATATTAATAATACCATAAATACTCAAGAAGAACAAACTGAACTAATAGATGCTATACCTTTAGTTTGTAATTCTAGTAATCTATTAAGTCTAAAAATAAAAGGATTATTCATCCATAAAGATATAAAAATAGAAATAATCTATTTTATTGACACAGGATGTAGTTCCGTAGTAATGGATAGTACACTAATACCTAGAAAATATTGGAAAACATCTAGTACACCAAGAATAGCCCAACAAATGGATACAAATACTTTTGAATATAAATATTATCTTGACACTTGTAAATTTAGATTCTTTACAAATTGTAATGATTATAGCAACGAATATCAATCAGGCCAAGTATGGCTCCGAGACTTAAAAATGAATAATATAGATATTATTATAGGATTAGATTTTCTATTAAAACAAAACGGAGGCATTAATATTACTAAAGACTATGTTAATATTTATAAAATGGCTAGTATTATACCCATTCAATCAGAGTTGCTGCGGAAGCGTGGTGGCTATCCTAGTAATTTAGAAAACACCCAATGTAACTGTAAAGTATTAGGATCGTGTAAAAATTTGATAGAAGAAAATATAGAAGAAAATGAATTAGTAGATATAATAAAAGAAATAAAACTAGATAGAGAAGTAATAACAGGAAAAGAATTATACGAATTAATATTTAGTAACGATATAGAACACTTAATATATAAACTACAAAAACAAGGAAATATCGGAGACAGTATGAAAAATTTAAAACAAAATGATAATCCAATATGTAAATTATTAATAAAAAATCTAGATTATAAAATAACTGGTCAAGCACTAAAATTTAATCCTATAGACATAGAAGATTTTAAAGATCATATTGACGAATTATTAAAAAATAAATTTATTAGACATAGTGACTCACCACATAGGAGTCCTGCTTTTCTAGTAAGAAACCATAGTGAAATAGTTAGAGGAAAAAGTAGAATGGTAATAAATTATAAAAGATTAAATGATAATACTGAAGACGACTCTTATAATATTCCTGATAAAGATGTTTTAATAAATAAAATACAAGGTTGTAGAGTTTTTAGTAAATTTGACTTAAAATCAAGCTTCTACCAAATAAAGATGGCAGAAGCTAGTATTCCCTGGACAGCCTTTGTCTGCCCACAAGGACTATTTGAATGGTTAGTAATGCCAATGGGACATAAAAATGCCCTAGTAATATTTCAGAGAAGAATGGATAAAATATTTTATGAATTAAATTATTGTTTAGTATACATTGACGATATTCTAGTATTTAGCAAAGATTATAAGGAACATGAGTATCATTTAAAACAAGTTTTTAAAAAATTTGAACAGTATGGTTTAATCATTAGCAAAAAGAAAATGGAATTAGGAAAATAATATATAAAATTTCTAGGATCCGAAATAGGAAAAGGAAAAATAATATTACAATATCATATTAGTAAAAAGATACTAGATTTCCCTGAAAAGTTTGAAGATTTAAAAAGTATTCAGCAATTTCTTGGATTATTAAACTATGCCCGTCCATATATTAAGAATTTATCAAAATTACTAGGTCCATTATATAATAAAACCAAACTTAATGGTCAAAGACACTTCAATATTGAAGATATTAAACTTGTAAAGAAAATCAAAGAAGTAGTAAAAACCTTACAAAAATTATCCCTTCCATTAATAACTGACTATTTAATAATAGAAACAGATGGATGTGATAAGGGATGGGGAGCAGTATTAAAGAAAAAGCCTAGTAAATATTCTAATAAAGATACTGAAGAAATATCAAGATATGCTTCAGGACAATATAAAGAAAAAAGTATTACTAGTATTGATGCCGAAATAATGGCAATCGAATATTCTTTAGATGCTTTCAATCTTTATTTAATTAATAAAAAAGAATTTACTATTAGAACAGGTTGTCAAGCAATAGTAAGCTTCTATGAAAAAATGAGGCAAAATAATAAAAAACTAATGACTAATAGATGGACAAAATTTCTTAATAATTTTATTATTAAAGGATATAATCCTACTATTGAGCATATTAAAGGAAAAGATAATTATTATGCTGATGTATTATCTCGATTAATTTATAATACAGATGGACCGACAACCATTTCGTCCAAGAATGTATAGGCCTGGAATACACCCCAGAGCCCAAATGGCAAACAAGCAAGCAGTAGACAAAATAATATATGGTCAGCCAATGGAAAAAGGTGAGGCAATATCCTTCGGAGAATTAGTATTACATTGTTATGGCAATAGTGAAACCAAATATATCCCTCACAAGGCCATTAGTAAAGAACAACAATGTTTATTAGATAATCTTCACCACGCCTATCTATTTAATAATCCTAGATATTTCCAGGCAGTACTAAAATGCCTAGTAGAATATTTCCAAAGTAAGAAAATTTTTTATTATTATTTAGTATTTCGAGGGAAAAAACCAGGATTATATAAGTCTTGGCAATCAGTAGTCGAAACAGTAGACAAATTTAATAATGCCCTTTGGAAAGGACAAGTAAATTATGAAGAAGCCACTAAAGCTGCTATTATGTATTGGGGTCTCAATTATTATGACGAGACAAAAGATAAGGGGAAAGAAAAAGTAACTGAGTTAAATTGCCCCAATTGTATTTATTATAATAAAACAATAATAGAGAAAGAATTAGTAAATAAAAAATTAAAGGAAGAAAATGAAGCCTGCTGGGAGCAAATTACTAGTTTTAAGCTTCAAGTGGATGCCTCCCGACAACAGCTTCAGCAACAGAGCACTCCCTCCACCGCCAATCAAGTAACCATGTTCACTAAAGACATACAACTTCTTGTCAATAAAGCTGTCGAAGAAAAAATGGAGGAATGGAACAGTCAATTTGATGGGACCTATGATGAAGACTCCATTGACCGCCTCGGACTTGAAGACCCTATTATGGGAAGCACTACAATTTAAAAGTCTGATTTAAAGATAAGATGCTCTTTTCAGAAAGACCAAAGGTAGCCGCCCATGTGCTACGCATCTTAACTTTTCAGAAAAAACAAAATCCCATTAATACTTAACAGTATCATCTTATCCTCATTTTAATAAAATAATAGAGGATACCTTTTTATTTTCGGTATAAATAAGCTAAGGAGTCTGGCTTGTAGACTCACTTCTTTCTTTTTAAATCTTATTCTCTAAACTTAGAGAAACCTCTAAGTCTTGAAAACCATCAAACTTAGCCTTCTCTTTTATTGTATAATATTTTATAAGTGTATTAACAAAATGGGTTACCATTGCTAAAAACATCTTGCGATAGTAGAAGGGGAAGGTGAATCTTTTTCAGAACTTTCAAGTTTTCTCAAGGATCTTCTATCAGGTATTTAAATTATTTCAAAAGGATAAAAGCATTGGTTATTGCATATAATAGGATCTAGGCATTGCTTCATTAAACTTGTTTATGCCATTGATAGGCTTGTTAAAAGTTGTGTTGAAGTTCACCCTAGATATGAATATGCATAGATACGTCACCTTTTATATGAGAAAATAATAAATTTACATGGTAAGAAGATTTTTTAGGAGAATTGCAGTTTCAGAAAAAGTATTCCATCCACCCTCTACTATCATATGAATATAAAGTTTATTCTCAAAACCCAAGCCTTTTTCATATCTATAAGAACAACTATTTTTATAATCAATTATAAACTATATATAAGAAGTTATTATAAACTAAAAATACCGGGAATCTATGAACGTACCTAGAGACATAGAAAAATATACAAATAAACTCTGTCAACTTAGTATAGATAGTGATAATATAGATATATTAATAAATGAACTAAAAGAAAGCTTAGATAATCAGTTTGATAATTTATCACAAAATATAGTAAATGCTTTTGACGAACATCATATCCAGTTATTAAACGAAGAATATAATATTAGCTATAAATTTATATCTGGTCAAATAACTTTATTAGAAAGTATTAAAAGTGATATTTTCAAAAGTAGAAATCAGACAGTCATAAATATTACTGATTATTAGCATACATCTGATATATACAACGTATTAAACTACTAACAATATAACATAAATAGCCTACTATAATTGACTTATCTAACTATATAATATATATTATTATATACATATTTCACTTATACTTATACGTATTAATCTTCTAACACTATAACATAACATTTATTACCAGTCTACTATATTTGACATATCTAATTATATAATATATACTATTGTATACATATATGTATTAATCTTCTAACATTATAACATAACATTTATTATAGATCTACTATATTTGACATTTCTAACTATATAATTATATATATATACTTCACTGTTATATATATAGAATACTCTGAAACCATCTTTCATTTATATATTAAAGTGGTACCAGAATTAGAGCGATATTACAATTTTCAAGCTTACAATTTTTAAAAAGAAAGAAGTCCAGTTTTTATTAATTTTTAATAATATAAAATTAATTTATGAAAACAATAATATGATTTAATTAAAAATAATAAAGGCATACATATCATTTTTTTTATCTTATAAATTTGTGTGATAGTTTGTTTTTTATCAAATGATTTGATCTATTTTTCTTCATTAAATTCACCAAAGGACATTATGAGATACATTAGAGCACTACCAATGGATGAGGTAAAATGTCTAATTCTTTATAATATAGAGAAAAAGTGGTTAAATAGTCTTCCAATGGGTAACGTAAACTTATATTTTTTTACCTAAATGAATAGTATTTCTCTATATGTAGTGAAACACTATTCATCAAGCTATAAATATTTTTTTATAAACTTTTGTATATATATATATATATGAGTGTGATATTATTATATTTAATTATTTTATTTCTTAAAATGAATAAAATATTTTTAAAAAATATAATATTTAAATGATGTAGAGAAAAAATAGAGAAGTTGATGTATGATATAATGTAAAAGTTTAAGGTAAATTATAAAAAAAATATGTTTTGGTGATGCATTTTGTAATACACTTAATCTATAATATTTAGCTAAAACTCACAAAAACATCTTCCATCAGCTCATTTATACATATATTTATAATAGTTATGCACAAACTCCAATTAATCCATATCTACATTTACATAACATTTACACATCATTTATATAATATTTTATTATTATTATTATTCTTAATAAGCTTTCTCTCTCCCATTTGGTATATATTTATTATTTCTTTTTTCTTTTTCAATTATTTTATTTTACTTTAATTAATAAAATATGTTTAAAGATATAATATTTAAATGATGTAGAGAAATATATAGAGAAGTTGATGTGTGGTATAATGTAAAACTTAGAAGTAAAATAGAAAATGTGTGTTTTTGTGAGGTATTTTAAAGGATGGAGTAGAGTATCCATTGAGAATGCTCAGAAACTAAAAATAGTTAATGCATGTATACTATTGTCTACACTATGATTTTTTCTATTCTTATTTTATTTCTATTATTAATTTCTTTTTAAATATTATTGTATTTTATATATATGTCATGTAGCCATGTAAATATATATCTATGTGCAACGTTGTGTTTAGATGTCATATATGTAGAGATTATTGATATAAATATTTATATATACTATAGAACTATAATTCATTCTATTGTATATACTTCTCAGTGGTTACTACCCATAGATGGGTACTAACAATTATGATGATGTGGCAACATAATGACTTGGTATAGCAAGTCACCAATAGGTAAATATTTTTTTGTTACATTAATTTCAAATTTAGTTTTTTTGTTTGCCATAATTAATGTTGTTTCCAACCAATGAAAAACACTAGCTATATTTAGAAATTAACGTGTATTTGAAAAATTAAAAGTTTGCAATATTATATTTTCATAATAAATACATGTTATTCATCAAGTAACCTTTCAAAAAATTTGAAAAAATCAAAATTTATTTTTAAAAATATTAATTAACAACTATAAATATGGATCATTGATCTTAATAGAGTAATCATCCATAAGTAATAATCATTAAGAATGTACTCATATATATATATATATGGAAGACTTCTCAATGGTTACTACCCATAGATGACTAGTAACAATTATGATGATGTGGCAACATAGTGACTTGGTATTTTTTTTTCTACATTAATTTCAAATTTAGTTATTATTTTTTTGTCATAATTAATGTTGTTTTCAATCAATGAAAGACACTAGCTATATTTAGAAATTAACATGCATTTAAAAAATGAAAAGTTTACAATATTATTTTTTCATAATAAATACACGTTTTTCATCAAGTAACCATTCAAAATTTTTGAAAAAATCAAAATTTATTTTTAGAAATATTAATTAACAACTATAAATATAGATCATTGATCTTAATCTAATGGTTAATATTAAAATAATCATCCATAGATAGTAACCATTAAGAGTGCACCCATATATATATATATATATTTTAAAATAAACAATGAACCAATTTTTATTAAAATTATAGACAATGTTTACAATTTTAAAACTAACCTATATGAAGAAAAAATAAATGAAAAAAACCAAATAAAAATTTTAAGATCTTGTCGAGCAGGTAGTTTAATATCTAGGGTGAGATAATACATCCCTATCTTCTTTCTTTCTTTGGAAAATTCATATAGGTCATGTTACTAACTATCATATGTTATTCTATTATGAAAATTTATTATTAATTTTATATATTTATATATCCTTATTGTGTAATTATTTTATAATGCCTTTTCAAGATTATGACTTCCATTTTAAGGGATTATTTCAGATAATCATTAAAAGTCCAAATTAGAGGTTAAATATTTTTTATTTTTAAAATAAAATAATATACTTAACATTATTTGATTAAATTTCATATTTTATATACATGTTGCTAATGTGACCGTTGCAGACATAATATGTAAAAGGCAAGCTTCTTCACAGTGTTAATACACATGATTTCCTCTCATTTCTGTACATTTTTAATCTACAAATACAATTTCTACTTTTTCCATTTTTCACTTGTAATATGTATCATAGAGAATATAACGAGTTCTCATCTTCATATTATGGTTCAAATTAACAAATATAGCCGAATTTAGACAAAACTAACATTTATTTTTACTGATTCGCTGCCTTATCTAATTTATGTTATGTGCCTCAAAGTTTTAAGCGTAATCTGATTGTTTGTATACGAAACAATCAAGTAGACTTTATTTTCTTTTTCGTATATCTGTTTGTTTGTGCTTATATTAAAATCATTTAGCTGGTTTGTGTCAATGGTAGTCAAGACCAGAACACCCACCAAAGAGAGTAGCTAGATTCATCAACATGATAGGCCGACTCGAAACCGCTTCAATCGATTGATGAGGCCTAGTTTAAGATTTGTAGAAGCTCCTAGTATTTGTCTGTGTTGTGGATTAAATCAAGTTTGATCTTAATCTACAAACTGAGAGAAGTGATTTATCTGACTCAAATAGAGCTTCCTTTCTGTACTTTTTCCAGTTTGGTCTTTATATGCAAACTGAGAGAAGTGGTATAGATCAGCCATGGTCATTAAACAAACAATGAACAATTCTCTTGCTTTAATGGTGTGGTCCTGAACTTCAGATAAATTTACTAGGGGTTCTATTCTGAGTTCTTAAAGCTTATGTAGTTTTCCATCTGAATTTTTATGCAATTTTTAAAATTTGTCCTCTGTAATTGCCACATTGGCACCTTGGTACCCTTTTTCTTGTTAATATGGAATTCATCTCTCTTTCTCTCTCTTTCTCTAGTAATAAAGAATGAGATGGCGATGAAAAACCACAGTTGAAGTGAAGAAAGTAGATGTGAAAATGAGCTGTGATCAATCAATCAACAGCAGAGCACTTTGGTATTTATAAAGCAAGAGTTACATCAGAGTGTATGCGCGGGAAAACAAGAATAAGCTAACAGAAAATTAACTACTAACTAACACTTGTTACAACAAAACAGAGACACTAACTACTGTGATTAACAACCACATACGTGAAATCATTAATTAATCCCATAACACAGATTCAAAAAGGTTTGGCTAACGGCTTCTTTGCAATTTTAAGATATATATGCCGGGGCAGTACATGGCCATCACAGCAGACATAACGTATATATTATCATAAATATATGCATAAACTAGATCACATTGTACAATGCTTAATCAAATACCACATTCCATTGCAAACTAATGTATCAATAATGCTCTTTCATTACAGATTTATATATATATATATGTGAAAGTTATTGGAAGAAAAATAAAGAAGAAGAGAATTGTGAAATGAATTGTGTAAAATGAGCTCCTCTACTTTACTGAGATAGACAGAGCTATTTATATTGATAACATCAGAGAACTTTACAAACTAGACAACTAACAGAAACCATTACAATCAATAACAGAAAAAAGAAGCTAACAAATATTATGTTAGACTAGTCAACTAACCAAACAACTAATTAGTTCTAACACCCCCGTCAAGTTACACACGGGTACACTTAGTGTTAACTTGTTTCTCAGAAACTCAAATTGAGAAATGGATAAAGGTTTGGTTAAAATATCGGCAACTTGGTGTTCAGAGGAGATATGCCGTATCTCTAACTGATTGTCAAGCACACGATCTCTTACAAAATGGAGATCAATTTCAATGTGCTTTGTTCGTGCGTGGAACACAGGATTTGAGGCAAGAGATGCTGCTCCAATATTGTCACTCCAGAGAATAGGGCAAGTAGAAAGTGGCAGGCCAATTTTTTTGAATAGAGATTGTAGCCAAATTAACTCAGATGTGGCTAAAGTAATGGACCTGTATTCAGATTTTGTACTTGAACGAGCAACAACATTCTGTTTTCGAGAACACCAAGTAATTAGATTTCCACCTAAGTAGACAGAATACCCAGAAGTGGAACGCCTGTCATCTATTGAGCTTGCCTAGTCGGCATCCGAGAAAGCCACAAGATCAAGTTTTTGAGCAGAAGTGAAGTGAAGACCAAGTTGAGAAGTACCAGCCAAGTATCGTAGAATTCTTTTGCAGGCAGACCAATGGTCAGTAGTGGGGGCTTTGAGAAACTGTGATAGCTTGTTGACAGCAAATGATATGTCAGGTCGGGTCATTGTGAGATACTGTAAGGCACCTATGATACTCCTGTAGATGGAAGGATCTGCCATGGCAGTTCCAACTGAGAGTGAAAGTTTAACACCTTGAGCCATAGGTGTTGGAGTTGAAGAGGCAGCTGACATATTAGATTTAGCCAATAAATCTTTAATATACTTGGTTTGAGTTAAGTATATGTCACTGTTATCTCTATAAACTTCAAAACCAAGAAAGTAATTTACAGGGCCAAGATCTTTTAAGGCAAACTGAAAATGTAAATCAGTGACCACCTTATGTATTTGAGCTAAATCTTCACATGTGATGAGTATATCATCAACATATACAAGGAGCAAAAGAAGTTTACCACTCTTTTTGGTGAAGAAGAGCGATGTGTCTGACTTTGAGTTTGAAATCCCCACTGCAAGAGAGATTGTTTGAGCTTGTTGAACCATGCCCTGGGTGCCTGTTTAAGCCCATATAAAGCCTTATGTAACTTACAAACATAAGATGGGTAGTTTGTGCTTTGAAAACCTTCTGGCTGAGTCATGTAAACAGTTTCATCTAACTCACCATTAAGGAAGGCATTATTGATGTCAATCTGTCGTGTATTCCAGTTAAAGCAAGCAGCTAGAGTGAATATTACCCTTATAATGGAAGGCTTGACAACGGGACTGTATGTCTCAAAATAGTCGAGGCCATGCGTTTGTTGAAAGCCTTTTGCAACTAACCTTGCTTTGTATTTGTCCACAGTGCCATCAGATTTATGCTTGATGCAAAACACCCACTTGTTAGCAACAACATTCATGTCAGAGGAGAAGGGAACTAGAGACCATGTTTGATTTCTGACCAAAGCAGCATATTCATCACGCATAGCTTGAGTCCATAAAGGATCTTTCAGAGCTTATGTTGCTGATCTCGATTCCATGTACAGAGCTGTAGATTCAACTACAAGAGCTTTGGGTTTATAAATGCCATTTTTGGATCGGGTGGTCATGGAGTGAGTGTTTGGAGGTGGGTTTGAGGCTGGTATATCTATGGGAAGGTCTGTGATGGGAACAAGGGTGGGTGCAGGTTGTGGTTCATGCATTTGGGTTGGGCTTTGTGGAGGAGAGGGATGAGCAGGTGAGCTAGAGATTGATGGACTAGGCTCAGTTGACATAGGACTTAGGTGTGAGGTTTCAGACGTATGGGAAGAGATATTGGAAGGCTTCTGTGGTGGTATGGGTATGGGATAAGGGTTAGTATTGGAATTAGTGGTTGAGTTTACCTTGGGAGTTGTGAATAAAGTCTGATATGGGAAACAACTTTCATCAAAGGTTACTGTTCTTGCCACATAGACTCTGCCACTTGGATGTAGACATCTATAGCCTTTGTGAGATGGGCTATAGCCAATGAAGATGCACTGTGATGTTCTAAAAGAAACCTTATGAGATTGATATGGCCGAAGGAGTGGATAACAGGCACATCCAAGAACCTTGAAAAAATTGTAATTTGGTTTTTGATGGTAAAGAACTTCATATGGAGACTTATACTGTAACAGTGGAGTTGGAAGTTTGTTGATAGTATATGCTGCTGAAACAAAGGCATCCCACCAAAAAGTTAGAGGTAAATCAGCTTGAGCTAAAAGTGTTAGACCCATGTCAACTACATGCCGATGTTTTCTTTCAGCCCGCCCCTGTTGTTGGTGTGTGTGTGGATAAGGATGTCAAAAACCCACCCTAAGTTGTTGCAAAAGAGTTTTTAATGGCCTGTATTCACCTCCCCAATCAGTTTGCATACTTTTGATTTTTGTGTGAAATTGTCTTTCAACATAAGAATTGAATTGTTTGAAGACATTGTAAACTTCAGATTTAGTAGCAAGAGGAAAAATCCAAGTGTATTTGGAGAAATCATCTATGAAACTGATATAGTATTTATATCCATCCCGAGAAGTATAAAAGGATGGCCCCCATACATCAGAGTGCACTAACTCAAACACTGAACTTGTTTTTGGTACAGACCTCTTAAAAGACATACTATGCAATTTGCCATATTGACAAGGCTGACAAAAAGGTATATTAGTACATTTGGGAGGTGAAGTAAAAGTTGAAACAACATGTTTGAGAATATGTTGAGAGGGGTGTCCCAGTCGGCAGTGCCATAGATGGGCATCTTTATTGACTTTTGAGGCAACTGTAGTAGTAGTGTTGCAGTTGAATGCTGTAGGAGCAGTGGAAGATGATGGATCAGATCTCGAATTGGCAACCTTGAGCTGAGCTTGAGATAGATCAATATGGTATAAGCCGTCTTTAAGAGAACCCTTTAGAAGTGGTGGCCCGAAGTCTTGTCCTTAATAAGACATGAAGAAGAATCAAATTCTAACACAATATTGTTATCTTGTGTAAATTTTGAAACACTTAACAGATTTTTAGTAATATCAGGGGAATGCAACACATCTTTGAATACTAAAGATTTATAGGGAATATTAGTGGAAATACAATTGGAACCAATATGCAAAATTGGGATTGAAGAACCATTACCAACTGTTATCTTTGCTTTCCCTTTATAGTCACTGGAGTTGGTGAGTTGTTGGGCATCCGAGGTGATATGGTGAGTAGCACCAGTGTCGACATACCATCCACCATCATCAGTATTATGAGATTCGGTCAAGAAGGCATGTGGAGAGGTGCTTGTAGATTTGGAAGGAGATGTGTTGCTTGATTGATTTGAGCCTTGGACATTGTTGTCATAACGATGAAAGCACTTGTAAGCGAGGTGGCCAAGTTTGCCACAAATTTGACAGATGGACCTATTTCCTCTGCCTCTTCCAGCAGTATAGCCACGTGTGGGAGGTCTGGTATAGGATCCTCTGTTGCTTGTAGAACCCCTGTAGGCACCACGATTTGTAGAACCACCACGTATATTTAGCTGGGCAAAATTAGCTTGAACAAGATCAAGAGTGGGAGTTGTGTGTTGTTCAAGTCTCATTTCTTGATTTTGAAGCATGAATTGCACTTCCTGCAAGGTAAGAGCATCAGCACGAGATGTCAAAAAGACAATAGCTGATTCATATTCAGTACTAAATCCTCCAAGAATATACAAAGCTAATTCTTGATCTGTTAATTGTTGGCCTGCAGCAGCAAGAGAGTTAGCAAGATTTTTCATCTTGAGAATATACTCATCAACAGACAGAGCCCCTTTCTTCGTGGTTTGAAGCAAGAAACGGAGTTGGAGCATACGAGCTTTTGACTGAGTAGCAAAAATGCGTTCAAGAATGACCCAGATCTGATTAGCAGAAACACAATTGACTACGTGACCCATCATGGTTTCCGAGATTGAATTCATGAGCCAGCTCATGAGAAAAGCATCACATCTGACCCAGTAATCATATTCGGGATTGACGATGGTGTTGCCATTGATGAACTGTGGTGGTTGAGGAGCATGGCCAAGAAGAATTCCGTCAAGATTGTGAGCTCGAACAGCGGGTAAGATCGACAATTTCCAATAGGAGTAGTTATTTTGATCAAGGCAGATGTTAAGTGGTAGTAGGGCATTGTTGAACGGAAGCGAAGGAGTGATAGCAACTGGAGCAGCGGGAGCGACTGGCGGAGCTGCTGGAGGTGCTGGTACAGTGGAGGAGAGTGGAGCATTCGAATCCGACGCCATGGACTCTGATACCATGTGAAAGTTATTGGAAGAAAAATAAAGAAGAAGAGAATTGTGAAATGAATTGTGTAAAATGAGCTCCTCTACTTTACTGAGATAGACAGAGCTATTTATATTGATAACATCAGAGAACTTTACAAACTAAACAACTAACAGAAACCATTACAATCAATAACAGAAAAAAGAAGCTAACAAATATTCTGTTAGACTAGTCAACTAACCAAACAACTAATTAGTTCTAACAATATATCATTACTATATACCCTATTAGCATAAAAATTCGTCTAATCTTTTGTTTAATTTTTTTTCTTTCAATAAAACTTCATATGCATATATATATATATATACTAGATAGAAGCAACGTGCAATGCACGTTTACTTAGTTTTAAAGTTGTAAATATTGTCTATAATTTTAATAAAACTGGTTGAATGTTTTTAAAATATATATATATATATGGAAGACTTCTCAATGGTTACTACCCATAGATGGGTACTAACAATTATGATGATGTGACAACATAGTGACTTGGTATAGCAAGTCACCAACAAGTAAATATTTTTTTTCTATATTAATTTCAAATTTAGTTTTTTTTTTGCCATAATTAATGGTATTTTCAATCAATGAGAAACACTAGTTATATTTAGAAATTGACATACATTTGAAAAATGAAAAAGTTTGTAATATTATATTTTCATAATAAATACACATTTTTCATCAGGTAACTCGTCTAAAAATTTGAAAATATCAAAATTTATTTGTAGAAATATTAATTAACAACTATAAATATGAACAATTGATCTTAATCCAACGGTTAATATTAAAGTAACCATCCATGAGTAGTAACCATTAAGAGTGCACCCATATATATATATAATAGAATGAATTATAATTCTATAGTATATATAAATATTTATATCAATAATCTCTACACATATGAAATATAAACACAACGTTGACATAAATATATATTTACATGGCTACATGATATATATATAATACAATAATATTTAAAAAGAAATTAATAATAGAAATAAAAATAAGAATAGAAAAAAGTATATTGTGCGTAGACAGTAATATACATGCATAAACTATTTTTAGTTTCTAATGTATCTCACAATGTCATTTAGTGGATTTGATGAAGAAAAAGAGATTCAATCACTTGGTAAAAAACAAACTATCACACAAATTTATAAGATAAAAAAAAATTATGTATATCTTTATTATTTTTAAATAAATATGATTTAATTATTTAAATTATCATAAAATATCTTAACAATATCATTTTTCAATCAATTAATTAATTAATTTTTGTTTAAGTTTATGTTTGATATAAAACACTTAAACATAAAGTACAAAGTCCAATCACTTACCTATTATCTATTATCTAATGTCCAAAGTCCAAATTACAAACATAAAAATGTCAAAAGTTCCAAAATACAACCATAAACATAAAGTCCATAACTAGTTAACTACAACCATAAACATAAAGTCCATGAAAATTCAAAATACAAATAAAGAGATTAATAGTATGTATGACCACTCCTTCTTTCCTTTCAAAATTCAAATGTTTAAATAAAAAAAATTATTAAAGAAGAGAAATAAAGGATAATAAATAACAACACACTAAGTAAAATAAGGCACGAATAAATTCTTACAATCAATTATTTCAATTCATAGATTGTTGTGCAGTTGATGAGGCTGAAGACTGAACATTGACAGAGAATGAGGCTGGCCCAACACTAGTAGGTACATCGGTCATCTTTACAAATATTAATAATATAAAAGATAAATATTAGATTATAAAACATTCACACACTTAAAATAAATATTTATAAGTTGTAAGTTATACCATGAAAATCCAAATAAAATGTAATAAATTACTTGACTCAAGATACTCTGATGTTTGAAGCGCTTTTTCTTCATCCATATAGTCTCGAACAATGATGGGTTGATGTGATCTGCTCCACCAGGTTTTGAGACAAATTAATGCTTCGACCATCCTTTGGCTTAGTGAGTGTAAAGCCCCAATCTCCAGGGACCGTTACGGTGTGCCTTGTAAACAGTGCTAAACTCGCTAATCGAGTCATTTGGCCAAATCGTGTAACTAAGTATGATTAGCGGTTTAGGGTTTAAAAACCTTGGTTAGGATGTAACGTTTCACTAGCACGTTTAATAAATACATTGGGATCCCGAAAATAAAGTTTCAGAGTCTATTACAGAAAATATTTACAACAGGCCGTTCTAAGCGGCAAAACAGGGTTCACCCCTAGTTCCACTTTAAACCTCGGCCGTGGTGGACGAGCAGCTGCATATGTACACGTCATCACCTAAGCTCTCCAACTCAAGGATGGTCCAGCTTCCTCTTGTCTTTACCTGCACCACATAGCACCCGTGAGCCATAGCCCAGCAAGAAAACACAACAAAGCATGATATAATATCAACAACGATCATAATAACCGTTCAGGACTATCAGTCCAAGCATATAGGTGACAATAGCCAAAAGTCACAATAATGAGCATCGCTCCCCCTAGCCATGTGACGATAGGGTCACCAGGGCTTAACTGATAAGTGATTCTTTCATAAGTTTAATCAGGACAGGTGCATGGTGAATGGTCACTAACATAACCTTCCTCCCGACTCTAGAGTCGTGCTATGGACAGCGTCCCCTAGCCATGTGACAAACAGTCACCGGGGTCATATACCTTGGCTATAAACATCTGGTCATAGACCAGGCAAGCGCTTATGTTGATCCCAAAAGAGGGTGTTTTAATATTTAAACTCGCAAGTGCACGAATCGTTTCGGAATATAATGTTCATGTAAGTACGAGGTCGAACCCATGGGAGTTGACTAACATAAAAAGAAACTATTTCAAACAAAGCAATAATATTCTAACCTAGTTCCAAATATTTGATGAGATTTTGTTTTAGAAAAATAAAAGACAAGTAATAAAAAGATTTAAGATTAAATAGAAAAATGGTTTTCAAATGATATATGTAAAATAAGATTATTAAGATGTTAGAATCCACAAAATGCAAGTTCAATAGTATTTATAAGTATATTGATTTCCAAGTTTTGATATAGTTGAAATAAATCACACTATATATTTTTTCAAAATATATTCTCTATTCAAGCACAAGTTACTCTTTAAAAAAATGTAGGATTTTTCTTCACTTATATAAGATATAATTTCTAAGCATTAGTTGTGTTACAACCTAATGAAACTACAAAAAATCAAAGAGATTATGTTTAGGCAAAATATGATACTTATGCTCTAAGAATTAGATGTGAACAATTTAATGAAAAACATTTAATCAAAGAAGATCATATTTTTGCATAATGAAGAACTAAGTGTAATATGCTTTAACACTCAATAATAGAGGAAAAATGCATATCTTTGATAGAAAAATCCATAAACAATGTTGTACAAATGGGAAATCAACATACAACAAAAAAATACTATCTAGTTACATTTTGCTTCATCATCATCTTAATAACCTTTGAAAAAGATTAGAAGCTCATAACCAGATAAAAATAAAAATTACAAAATAACATACTTGACATGCTCTTCAAAAGATGAAAATGGTAGAGAAAAGAGAGAAAAATATGTGTAGAAGATGTTGAAAAGATGAAGAAGAAGAGCTCCCCAAATGGTCTTACAAGACTCTATTTATAGGCAAAATATGGAGATTAAATTAATCAAATTAAAATAAATAAATTGATTAATTTAATTGTGTTGGGAAGTGGTAGGATAAATAGAGTAAGTGTAAGAGTATTGGAAAGATGAAATGTTTGGTTGGGTAAAAGATTAGTGAAAAGCTAGGGTAAAAAAAATGAATTAGGAATGTTTATTTAGGTGAGAAAAATAGGGAAAAGTGAATTGATATTTGAGTGAAAAATATTGGGAATAAAAATGTGGTTTTTTGGCCTTTTGGTGGCTATTGGCAGCTTGTGGCATATGGGGCATTTGGGCTATTGAAGCTGACTTGGGCCAAGCAGACTGGTTTGTGTTGAAGAGCTAGGCGTGGCTGGTGTGAAGAGTGGCAACTGGAATGGGCTTCGTGGGCCTTGGTGGTTTGATTGTTGAAGGTGGTCTTGGCTGAACTGAAGTTGCTAGCTGCTGAAGCAGCTGAAGGGAACGAACTGGCAGATTGGATGGAGTTGAGGCTGGAACAAATGGGAGCAGGGGGTTGGCGGACGCGTGGCGCGCTGGCATGCCACCACCTGGCGTGCTGGTGAGAAGAGATGCATGGGGCACGACTGGGCCATGGAGGTGCTTGGGCTGTTTTGCACTTAGAAAAATGTCATTTTTTCTTCTCTTTTTCAGCTTTATATCTTTCATTTTCTTCTCTTTTCAAAACCCAAAAATACCATAAATTCCCTACAAAATAAACATAAAATAAATCATAATAAAATATTTTCAACTATAAAATAAATCGATTTAATTCTTTGAAAATATTAATTATACCTTAATTTATATTTTACATTTAATTTCAATAATACAACATTTTTTTACCACTAAACAAAACAATAATTCAAATAACTAAACTACAATATATTACAACAAAATAACTATAAAAACACACAAAAATATATAAAATCAAAATAAGACTAATAAATTCAAAATTACTTAAAAACTTAATAAATCAATTAAAAACTCAAGAATTAAGCAACAATTAGCACATAAAAAGTGGTAAAATAACTCTATTTTGTAGAGTTATCAGCTTATAAGTTCTTCGACCTTAGAGTCGGTCCCGCATTAATGCCATGGAGCTATTCAATGCGTGATCATCGACCTTAGGGTCGGTCTGGCATTAGTGCCTTAGAGCCACTCAATGCGCAATTCTCGACTTTAGAGTCGGTCCAGCATTAATGCCATGGAGCCATTCAATGCATGATTCATCGACCTTAGAGTCGGTCTAGCATTAATGCCATAGAGCCATTCAATGCGTGATTCTCGACTTTAGAGTCGGTCCCTGACTAGTCAGTGTCAAACACAAGTAAGTCATGCCACCAATCATATATCACATGTTCCATATCTATAAACAGGGTATCCAGCATGCTTACTAAACATGTA
The DNA here is from genome assembly GCF_963169125.1 of Humulus lupulus. NCBI lineage: Eukaryota > Viridiplantae > Streptophyta > Magnoliopsida > Rosales > Cannabaceae > Humulus > Humulus lupulus. The sequence goes on along the minus strand of NC_084800.1, from coordinate 27,904,501 downwards.
TTAGTACAATTAGGACCATGCATAAACACAGAGGCTCAAGCTCTGGACGATATCATACTCAGTATACAAAGCATGTCCTAATCACATATTTCTCATGCATCATATGCAATATATCCAGCAATCCAACATGCATTAATAACAGCCATGCATGTCACGCTTAATAATCAACCAACATGCATCAAGGATAGCCATGCATATCATACTCAATAATCAACCAACATGCATCATAATAGCCATGCATGTCACATATACACAGGGTGCAGTTTTCTTACCTCAGATCCGAGCTAGAACGATTTAAAGAACGACCCTTGAGAACGATCAACCTTTAAGCCCTTAGCGGTCACCTAGTCATAACCAAATATAAAACCTCATCAAAATGAGTAATTAAATACTTCCAAACCCAACCCAAGCCTCCGGAACATCGAATCCCACTCAACTAAGTAGTAGGATCGATCATAGGCCCTTAGAGTTAAGTTTCCATCACAAAAACACACTTTTGGGCAATTTTTCCCTTAAGGGTCGCGGCTCTACATGGACCATGCCGCGGCGCGCCCCCCTGACAGAGCCTCCACCACCTTCTTCAAGCTAGGGCCCCGGCGCCCAAGAACAGGGCCGCGGCCCAACTTCGCACCAGCCATTTTCCTTCGTTTTTCCACTTCTAAAACCTTCCAAAAACCCATCCAAACATCTCCAAATCATCAAATCAAAGTTCCCAAACTTCCCAATGGTCCAAAACCACTCAAACCTGAAGCTCAAACCAACCAAAAACTCAACAATTGCCAAAGTCCAATTCTAAGCATAAAAACTTAAGAAACTCAAAACTTAACTCAAAAAACAGAGCATACCTTAAATTCATAACTGGAACTCACCTCAAACACGGTTTTGAATCCCCTTTAATGGCTGTGACAAGTTCCCTAGCTTCCCCCTTTGATCTCCAAGCTTAACTCCTCAAGGTGGCTCTCAAAATTCAAAGAGAAGGATGGATGATGGATTGGAAAGTTTGTACGAGAGAGAAAAGAAGAAAGGATGAGGTTGGCTCTGTTTTATTCTGTTTCCACAGCCTTCTAAAACTCCCTTAGGCTGATATAAATCCTTAAGGTCAAAAGACCATAATGCCCCTAAGCCAATAAACCCCCCCTAAAAGCTTCCGAGGGTAAAACCGTCCTTACCCGCCTATCTCGTTAATTATAATTAACGCTCTCCAATTCCCGCTATTCTCAATATTCCCAAATACCAATAAATCATATCCCATTATCCTTTAATTCCCGGTAATGCTCTAATCATTAAATTCACCCCGAGCCCCGGACTTAACCCGTTATGACTAGACCGAACACTTACATCTCATGATCGTCTCATGCCGAATAGCTCGAACCAATCCACCTTATAATGTGGCTATATTAATTAATCACAATCATGCACCCAAAATACACAATTATGCCCACAGTGGCCAAATTACCAAAATGCCCTCATAACTATAAATACTCCCATATGCATGCATTTACCATCATATAATAATATAATTCACATGTACATGCATATGATTATTAAATAGCATAATAGATCAATTATGGCCCTCCCGGCCTCCTAATCAAGGTCCTAAACCTTATTAGGAAATTTGGGGCATTACAATGAGCTTCTAAAAGGATCTAAAATTCGACCTGCAATAGAAAATGTCATCTCAGAAGCAACGGTGGTGACAGGTATAGCTAACACATCACGAGTCACGAGTCATGAGTGATAAGATCTTGTACTTGGACCCACTATGTAACGCCCTGGTTAGCCAAGACCATTACACTGTGTGCTTAACTCACTAAACGAGTTATTAGGCCATAAACATGCATCTAAATGTAATTAATGGTCCAAGGTTAAAAATTTCGGTTAAAAGGAATGGATGTTTCATTAAAAACATTAAATTGTACATGGGATCCCATAATAACGTTTACAGATCCAAAATGGTCATTACAACTCAAAATTTACAACTCGCCGACCTAAGCGACAAAAATAGGGTTTAACCCTAGTTCCTTTGAAAAACCTTGGCCGTGGTGGTTAAGCGGTCGCATATGTACACATCACCACCTAAGCTCTCCAACTCATGGCTGGTCCAACTTTTCTTTCCCTTTACCTGCACCACATAGCACCCATGAGCCAAGGCTCAGAGAGAAAACTTAAACATGATCATAAGCAGTGAATAACACATTTTATATCATAATAAACATGCCCAGCAGCAATAACCATACACGTGCATGCATATCATTCATGTAAATGACTACAGTATCATACGGGACCAAATGCCCTGAATAAATGATTAATCGAATCATACCGGGGCCCTTTGCCCAAGTACATGACTAATAAGTCACTATGGGGCTTAACACCCTAGGATTTGGGACTAATAAGTCACCCCAGGGCCCATTGCCCTATCCTCTATATAACCAGCCTTGGAGCTGACCCATCATACATAGCGCTTCAGTTTTCCATGACCATTGGGTCGAACAAGCGTGTAATGCGCTCCTGATTAGATCCAATCATATCGACCAGCGCTCGACGCGCTATTGCCACCCTTGACTCATAAATCAATGCTTTACGACTAGCGCACAACACTATTGTCGTCATTAACTGATAAGTCAATGCTTTTCTCAAGTATATAATGTAAACAAGCATTCATCATATAACAAATATCCATATATAGAGCACTCAACATGCTTCATCGATAATCACCAGCATAATCATAATCATGCACATTTACAGGGGTCAATGCCTAATTAAAACCATATTCAACATTCGGGCCAAGCTCTAATCATGTATGTGACATAATGGGTGCAATTTTCTTACCTCAGATTCGAGTATAATGTAAAATAAAAATGACCCTCAAGCACGATCCCGTTTCCGAGCCCCTAACGATAACCTAGTCACAACCATAATATAGAATCCCGTCAATAATGAGTAAATAAAGGCTTCTGGATCGAGTCCTAGCCTCCGCGACGTTGAATCCTACCAAACCGGGTAGTAGGATCGATCCCGAGCCCTTAGGTTTAAGTTCCCATCACTAAAAACCTATTTTGGCTATTTTTCCCCTTTTGGGCCGCGACCCCAAACACTCAAGCCACGACCCACTCAAGTTAGGGGTTTAGCCCCTTCTCTGTCTGCAGCGTGCCTACCAGGCGCCGCGGCCCGACCTCGAACCCAACCAAAAATGTCATTTTAAAACCTTCCATAAGCCCATCCAAACATATCCAAATCCCAAAAACAAAGTTCTCAATCATCTCAATGATCCAAAACTATCAACACCCAAGCTTCAAACCATTCAAAAACTCCTCAAAATATAGAATACAAATTCAAAACTTAAGAAACTTTAGAAAATGAAAACTCAAAAATTAAAAGCTTAAATTACCTCTGATTATGTCGTTTCTCACTAAATCCTCCGACTAATAAGCTTCTAATCTTTCCTAGAATCGATATGACTCTATCCTTGCTTGAATCTGAGTCCTAAAGCTTGAGTTTCCTTCGAAAATGCAAGGAACGGTAAAAAAAGATAACGGGAGAGAGAGAGAGAGAGAAATTGTTTTAAACATATATCTGTTTCTGTCAGGTTACTTCGAGCTTAAGTAACCTTAAGTAAAACCCAATGCTTGTGGTCCCAAAAACGCCTCTGAGGGTAAAATAGTCAAAATTCCCATAATTTCCTCCTAATCTCACTAACTCCCAATATATCCTCAAATATTCATTCTCATTACCCAATATCCTAGTAATGTACTAAATACCCATAAAACCCCTTGACTCACCCCGAGTCAAGTACTAATTCTGTTGTGACTTTCCCACTAGCTTGCTCCCTAGGATCGCCTGTGCTGAGTAACCCAATGTATCTACATAATAATGTGGTCCCACACATATATCACATATATGCTAAATATACTCATAATGAGCCAAATTACAAAAATTGCACTTCTAATAAAAAACGGGCCCACATGCTTATTTAATACACATAATCACATAATAAACATGCATATCAAGTCATATTATAATATAATTCACATAATCACATAATTACACACATATATAACACATAAACATGTAATTTTCATAATTTGCCATCATGCCCCCCTAATTAAGGCCCTAAGTCTTATTAGGTAATTTGGAACATTACACACTACTAGCCTACCATCCCAAAACATTAAAATTTTCACTTGGTTGCTCAGGTTCCTCTTCCAAATATTTATCGACCTCATTTTTTGTCATTCCATCATCATTCTCCAATCTTCGTGCCACAAACTCATCATGCAAATTACGTGACTTCTTGGCAGTAGGTTGACCACTAACAGGCATGACGAACGTGGATGAAGCACTGACAATAGACCGAGACTGTAGCTGAGTCATAAATGTCGTTGGATGAAGACTTGATGTTGTCTCATTATATTGATCAAACATTGCCCGTATTGTCTGATCTACCATTTTTACCATCTCTTTGCACGTAATCTCATCATAAGTACCACTAAAGACTGAGATACTCAAGCTTGTATCTTGGGTCAATGACCAAGGCAATTAGAAGTGTCTCATTACAATTATCAAGTTTTCCCCAATACTTGTCATACTTTAATTTCATGCACGTTGCCATTGTCCTCGATAACTCGTTCTCATCATCGTCAACTGCTAAGTCATACAACTCATGTTGCATATTGCAGATCTCAATGAAGTACTCATTATCAATAACATAAGTAGTCCCACTAAACTTTAATGTTATTTCGTAAAAACTCTAAAAAAAACTTAACAACACCATAGCATTATACCAATTGTTAGGAAAAAATGTTTTGCCTCAATGGAAATTGATAATAATATTACAACTATATGCAATAATATTACAAATAAATATAGATTGATTAAATAAGGTTACAACTCTATAACTGATAGTACAAGTAAACAAAATAGAAGAAGAAGAATAGAAGACGAATGGAATAGTGAAAAATACAACTCTAAGCAAAAGATTACAAATAAAGTAAAAGTGTTTGGAACACAATAAAAGATGATTACAACTCTAAACAAAATTACAAGTAAATAAAACAAGAGGAATGAGAAGAAAAGCAATAGAGGAAATTGTAAGAACAAAACAAAGAAAACTCTCACTTACACAACCTAAGTGAAGAGTGTTGGGGATCACCAACTTAAACAAGGTTTAAAACCTTTGTCCAAAAGCTTATTTCCCCCTAACTCAAGCACTAAGGGATCTCTCCCGGATATTGGAAAAGCTTTCTGGAATTATCAAGCCTCAAGGTGTTTCTAGCCAAGTGCTCTAATGGATAGAAATGTTGTGTCTTACAAGTGAGCTATAGGCTCCTATTTATAGAGTTTAGAGACACCTTTTGAATTTCAAATTCCACCAACCCCCATGGCTGTTACCAATGTTTAATTGGATTAATATGGAATTAAAAATGAGATTTGGGAGTTATTTGGGTTTTTTGAGCCATTCAACAAAGATTAAAAAAACTGAAAAAATGGTCAATTTTTGGCCTGTGGCCGCGGCCACTAGCCTCTGTCCCACAAGCCGCGGCCACCGACCATTTTCAGCACTAAAAAATGTGATGTTTTTCCAAACGGTTCCAAACCCTCCCAAATGATCTTGTAACTCCCAAAACACATTATTGGTGTTAAAATCATATCTCTAACAACCATATCACATATGACTTTATGAAATTCATCTCAATATTGTATAACAAAAATTTTACACAATAAAGTGTAATATTTGGAAGTTACAAATTTGTAACACCAAATATGTTACATTATTTGGATATATCTCATATGTCTAAATATTATAACTCTCTATTATATGTTACAATATGTGACACACTTTGTCACATTTATTTAATCTAAAACATTATATTATAATATAATATTACATTATATTATAAAATAATATAACACCAATCAACATCAGTGGGGGGCCCCTCCTTTGGTCTTCTATCTTTGTAAACCTCATCAAAATATTTCATATAATTAACATCTGATTGCATCCTGACAAATGCCTTCCGAAATTTCATTGCACAATTGAGCATTAGATTGTTGTGATAGTGCCCTTAAAGCAATTGCAGTTGACAAATGTTTTAAATAAAATAAATAATTGAATTGAATTATTATATATATGTAGAATATGCTCGATATTATGTTGGTAATATTAAGTAAATATCAGAAAATTATTGCTAGTACGGTTCGCTAGTATTATGAATACAAGTGATCTAGATCTGGGACACTAGTGTAGTATGATACTTTAGTGAATGTACTTCATATATAGTGATATATAGAAATGGACCAGATGTGATTTGTTAATACTTGTTTAAACACCGTTTCATCGTATTAATCAAACACATCAAATAATGATCATATACAGGATGATCTTAATCCTGAGGTTACTATGAACTCTTATATATGTTATCTGATCTTTTGATTCATGCGTTAAGGTTTGTCAGAATGATCAGGCTAAGAACAATGGTTTTGGGAACTCAATGATATATATGGCTAGGGACATAGTTTAACAAATATGGAATATATACCTTCTTATAGATTGAATAATGGTTCCCTATTGAGTTGACTTTTTGAACTGAAAAGGTTATGAGCGCTCACATCGCAAACTTGTTGTAGCACAACCTTCAATGGTACTATAGGAACAAGATATAGTTAAAATGGTAAAACAGTAATTTTATTCCTTTTTAATTATGAACCAGTAATAGAGGATTAACGTTGTATGTAATGATTATATCAATTGACACTTTATTTTTTAATAAAATACTCAGTAAATATATGTTTATAATTATTAAGAGTTCAATCTCATATTTATAGTGGAGTAATAATGAGATTAATAAATATGATTATTTAATAAAAGAGCTTTGATTAATAATCTAATATTTATTGGAGTTTTATATTATAGGTCCATAGGTCCCCAGGGTGACCTTATCAATACCATATCAAGGTAAGAGTTTATACAAGGGTAAAACTATAATTTGGAAATTTAAGAATAATTTTATTATTCGGGTCAAATATATAATTATATGATAATTGAGGTTGAATAATTAATTATTAAATTTTCAAAATATGTTTATTAATTTAAATATATAATTTCAAAATATATATAATTTTTTTTAAAAAAATAATTATTTTTTTTAGTGGGAGAAAATAAAATTGGTAAATCAAAATAAAATTTTAAAAGATGATGATAACGATGATCATCATTTTGAATTTTAAATTTAAAATTTAAATTTTAAAATATGGTTGTGATTTTTTTTCCTTGAAAAGATAATACCATATTTTGTGGAATGATTGATTTTAATTAAATAAATAAATAAAAGAAAAATGCAATATCCTTGAAAAGGAAATACTGTTATTCACGAATGACACAGTCCAAGGACTGTGCCATGCATCTAGCAGCTGATATAGTATCACTATTGTTTTTATTTTATTTTTTATTTATTTAATTAATAATTTGAAAATAGATTTTTCCAAATTTGGTAATTTATATATTACCTAAATCGATTCATATCGTCATTATGGTATTATTAATATATTACTATTATTATAAAGAATAATAAGCTAATACATAATCTATATATATATATATGATAGAATAACAAGAAAAAAAAAGTCAGTGATAATTCATAAAAAGTTTCAGAATTTGTTAGACAAGAAATTGTCATCATCTTTTTCTTTTATTCTAACCCTTCTCAAGCCATAATCCAAGTTCTCATGTGTTTAGATATACTTGTGATTCCTAAATTACAAACTCTTGTTCTCTATCTGCCCACACACATCTTGAGGTGTAGAGAACACTCCAGAAAATCTTTGTTTGAGTACTCAAAGCGTTGGATAAGAAGATCGATATATATATACGAAAAGACTCAAGTACAATTGATAGGCTTCAAGAGGTAAATATTTTTGTTCTTGAATATTCGTATAAATGTGTATATGATATATATATATAAGTATGTGTATATTTATATACATATATTGCATGATTAATGCTATTGCATATTAATGTGTTTTGTTTGAGTGTTTTCTTGAACATATAAATTGTTTATGTGAGAGATGAAAATTTTTGTGTTGTAACACTGGGCCCACCACGCCAATTTCATTGTGCACTCTGATTATTTTTCCAACATAGATATGTGGAGTTCCACCTTGTTGGGACATCTAAATGCATAAGCCATTTACATTCAATCATTTTTTCCATCACACGCTCCTTAAAAAATTTTAGCCAAGAAGAAGAAGACCTAACGAACCTCACAACATTTCTAATTGCTGCAATTGACCCATGTTTTTCCTTCAACCCTTCAGTGACAATTAGGTTCACTATATGAGTGCAACACGTCATATGTAAAAAATTTCCATCCAAAATTAATCCCTTCTCTTTCTCTTTGAACTTCCTCTTCAAGTATCTAATGACAACATAATTAGAGGAAGCATTGTCTACCGTAATGGTAAACAACTTAGATATGTCCCATTCTAAAAGACATAACTCGATCTCATTGCCAATGGCTTCCCCTTTATGATCTGCCACTTGGCAAAAACTTATAATTCTTTTCTGATACTCCCAAGCATTATCAATCCAATGAGCAGTGATGACCATGTAATTCAAATTTGAATGGAAGTCCAAGTATCGGTAGTAATCGATATCCTTTCACGGCTCAAAATATTTTTCAATGTCACCTTCTCCTCCTTATATAACTTCAATACATCCCTAGCAACAGTCATTCGAGAAGGGATCTCAAACCTAGGTTAGAGTGTTTTGACAAATATTTTGAACCCTTCACCCTCGACATGTCTAAATGGCAACTCATCCAACACAATATATTGTGCGAGGGCTACCCTACAAGCTTATTTGTTATAGGCTACCGTTACTAAGCTTGTTTCCCCCTCTTTCCCTACCAAGTATCGGTAGCAATTGATATCCTCTCACGACTCAAATATTTTTCAATGTTTCATTCTCCTCCTTATATAATTTCAATACATCCCTAGCAACAGTCATTCGAGAAGGGATCTCAAACCTAGGTTGGAGTATTTTAACAAATCTTTTGAACCCTTTTTTGGGGTTTTATGCCCTAATTAAAACCCAAATTCTTTGTAATCTCATTTTATTATCAATAAAAGAATAGAAATCATTTTTTGACTTGGTCAATCACTTTGCTCACATGTTTTATTTTCATGATTATTTGTTTAATATAAACTTCTATTAAATCCTGAGCATATAGCTAATCTTATTTATAGTGACGTAATCACAGTGGAATATAAATATGATTATATGTTCAAAATAAGTTAGTCCTAAGATTAGTCAGTGCATTGGATTTACACTGACTTGCCAATCTACGATATGATCTACTTACACATTACAGTGTTATGTTATTTCCAGAACATTAGCAAAGTAGATAAGATCAGATGTATTTGTTACATCGGACAGGACCGATATTGACAGTTGATAAGATAAGTAAACATACCGTTATTATCTATTCTAGTCATATCATATAGTTGACCATAGGTCAATTCAATCTCAATTATGAGTGGTTAGTATTCTAACTGATTGTATTATTTGAGTTCTTTGACTTATTCGTTACCAGCTTACCCTACGGACTAGCCCATACTTACATCTTGGGAACTCGGTAGTATAATTGAGTGAAAGTGTTAATCATAAATATGAACATCTATAGCTTCTGATGAAGAAGTGAAACGATGGTTTCCTTTTAGTTTGGTTCAAGGTGATAAATGATAGAGATCTCATTTTAGTAATTAAATTAGTTTACTGAAATATCAGTTACAAGGAACTAAGTGTTTTAAGGATAAAATACAATGAGGGGTAAAACGGTATTTTAGTCCTATCTCATTGTAGACCGTCTATAGAGGATTGAGTGACAATTATGGTTGTAACAATGGATAATTAATAGCGTATCTACATTTGTTATAGAGCGTTCTATGAATTCAAGAGTGCAATTCTAAGCCTAGTGGAGTCACGATGAATTAATAAGTTAGTAAATTTATTTGTTAGATTTATGATAACTTATTGGAGCTTGATTTCATAGGCCCATGGTCCACATTGTACCTTGGATAAAATCATCTAGATAGTCTCAATTAATTGATTTAATCATCAATTAGAATTATCAAAGTTGACCAGGTCAATTTTGGATAGTTTCGCAGAGTTGTGTAATTTTGAGAAGAAAAGAGAAATTATGGCAGATTGATTAATTAAGATAAATTGGTATCTAAATTAATAAATAAATTTAAATCAAGGTTCAAATTATAAATAATTAATTTGATAAAGGATTTAAATAATTATTTAATTAATTAAATCAATAGAAAATAATACAGACCTTGATTTTAAGTCTAATGGGCTTATAATCAAATGGGAAATTTCACGGGCCTATAGCCCATGATAATTTCGACCTAGGGCTTCAAAATGGCTATTATTTTATTGATTTTTTAATTAAATTAAATGGCCTAATTGAGTCTATAAAAGGAGCACTTAGAGAGAAGTCAAAACATAAGTTTGAGAAGTTTGTAAGTCACAAGTCAGATTTTCTGATAGTTTTAGATTCTCTCTAAACACAAGTCCTTTTCTAAGCCTCTTTGTTATTTGCTCTTCTTCTCTCTATATCTATCTCATGTGTTGAGAATTTCCCACACTAGTCTAGGTGGTTCTAAGGATACATTGGAAGATTGTGAAGAAAATAGAAGATCGGTTCAGTTTCTTGATAATACTCTACGACAGAAAGGATACAAGAGTTAGAGAAACTGAAGGAAGGACTCTTAATTCCGCTGCGTATACTGTAAGTATTCTATTATTTGTTTATCTTTGAATTCAATTTTAGAAACATGTTTTAGGTTATCTCGTATTAATTTGTTTAATATTAGATATACATGAAAATAAATAAAGATCCTGTATAAGCTAAACTAACACCTTTCACCCTCAACATGTCTAAATGGCAACTCATCCAACACATTATATTGTGTGAGGGCTACCCTACAAGCTTCTTTGTTATAAGCTACTGCTACTAAGCTTATTTCCCCCTTTTTCCCTCCCTTTACATGATGAAAGCTTAAAGTCTTTTGTTTCTGCTCATCAATCTTAAACAAACTTAGCTCGCATACTATAATGCCCCAAAATCCCTAATGAGGTTTAATGGTCGGATTAGTAGGCCGGAAGGGCCATAATTGATTTATTATGCTATTAAATGATTATGTGTATGATTATGTGAGTTATATTATTATATGATGTTAAATGCATGCATGTGGGTCCACATTTCATCATAATGGCATTTTGGTAATTTGGCCCGTTGAGAGCATATTTGTATATTTTGGTTCATGTTTGTGATTTATGGATGAGATCTCATTATTATGTGGATATGTTTGAGCTATTCGGCATGAGACGATCTTAGGATGCAAGTTAGCGGTTTTGCCATAACGCGGTCAATTATTGGGATATTGGATAATGAGAATGATTATTTGATGATATATTAGGAGTTAGTAAGATTAGGAGGAAATTCTAGGAGTTTTGACTATTTTGCCCCTGGGGACGTTTTTGGGACCCCGAGCATTAGGATTTACTTGAGTTACTTAAGCTTGAAGTAACTTGTCAGAAGAAAAACTACGTTCAAACACTTTTTATCTTTCTCCCGTTATTCCTTTGACCATTTGTCACATTTTCAAAGGGAACTTGACTTTTAGGACTCGAAATTAAGCGAGGATCGAGACATAGCGATTCTAGGAAAGATTAGAAGCTTTTTAACCGAAGGATTTAGCAAGAAACAACTTAATCAGAGGTAATCCAAGCTTTAAGTTTTGAGTTTTTGAGTTTCTAAGCTCTAATTTAGATTTTATGTGTTGATGAATTTTTGATTTATTTGAGCCTCAAGATTTGGTGATTTTGGATCATTGGGATGTTTGGGAACTTTGTTTGTTGGATTTGGAGATGTTTAAGTAGGTTTTTGGAAGGATTTAAAAGAGGAAAAATGAGGTTTTGGCTGGGTTTCCAGGTAGGGCGCGGCCCGAGCTTAGTGCAGGTGAGGGATGGTGGTGAAGGGCCTTGGGGCTGCGACGCTTGGGAGGTTGGCCGCGGCGCTTGAGGGCATTTGTGGCCAAAGTGGTGTTTTGATCATGGGAACTCAAACCTTAGGCCTCAGAATCGTTCCTACTACCCGGTTTAGTAGGATTCGATGTCCCGGAGGCTAGGTCTTGGTCCGGGAACCTTTTATTACTCAATTTATTGATGGAATTCCATACTTGGTTATGACTAGGTAATCGATAAGGGATCAAATGATGATCGTTCTCAAGGGTTGTTCTTTTACTAATTCTCGCTCGAACTAGAGGTAAGAAAACTGCACCCCATATGTGACATGCATGGTTATTCATGAGGCATGTTGAGTGTTTAAATGTGGACATTGATTGCATATCAAATGCTTAGCAAATCTTGCTTACTTTTGAATGGCACTGACTTATTAGTCAGAATCGGCAATGGTATCGGTATTAACTGTGAAGTTGTGACTTACTAGTCAAGTTCGGCAGTAGTACTAAGCACTGGTCGTATGGTATTGACTCAAGAGTCAAGAACGGTTTTAGCGTGTTTAATGCAAGCCGAAAAAGATTAGATCTAATCAACATAAGCATTGAATGACTCATCATGAGCATTAATGCCTGACCGACCCCATGTTCGATGAAAAACAAAAGCGCTTGTCTAGTCTAATGGCTAGTTACTAGAGCTAAGGCCAGAAGGCCTAGGTGACCGCATCGTCACATGGCTAAGGGTGCGGAACCCACATTAGTGACTCACTCATTAGTCACTCATTTGGTTTAAGCCAGTGACTCCATGGTCACTCATTTGGTTTACGTGAGTGACTCCATGGTCACTCATTTGCTAAGGGTGCGGAACCCACATTAGTGACTTACACATCAGTCACTCATCTATTTAAGGCTATATGCTCTGGATGATTATCATAATCCTCATCTGAAATTATATACATTCAGTAATGAGTTTTCTTACTGAGCCTTGGCTCACGGGTGCTAGTGGTGCAGGTAAAGGAAAAGAAAAGCTCACCTAACCTTGAGTGGAGAGCTTAGGTGGCGATGTGTACATATGCAGCCGCTTGACCACCACAGCCAAGGAGTTTCTCGGAGGAACTAGGAGTTAACCCTATTTTTGCCGCTTAGGTCGGCGGGTTGTAATTTTACACTGTAATGATCATTTTGGATTGTAAATAACTTGAAAACACTTTTATAGGCCCATGAACAGTTTTATGTTTTAAATAAAATATATCCTTTCCTTTTGATCGAGTTTTTCACCTTAGCTTGTTAATAACACCTAGATGCACGTTTATAACCAAATGGTTTGATTAACGAGTTAAGCACGATTCAAATCTCACAGTAACAGTCTTGGAGTAACCAGGGTGTTACACATACTTTATTAAAATGGTTATGTTATCCCTCAAAATTCAAGAGATGACGTGGCGAATGAGAAAGCGGCATGTGGCATCACAAGTCATGGAAAAACGACAAAGTATTGAAAAAATACCGATGAACAAAAATGGATAGGTCCAGAACCTATAGGAAAGTCAAGCAGGCCTAAACCTCCTAGGGGTGGTCGGCCTGGCCCTAGCCCCCTAGGGGTGGTTGACTTGACCCCAAACCCTAGGGGTGGTCGGCCTAGCATGCTTAAGAACTGCATAGGGTGGTCGGCCCACCCTATTCTTCATAGGGTGGTTGGCCTAAACTCCCAAATACACTTTGTTTGATAAAGTCCACACTCGTTCAAGCTAAAATCAACATGCGCACCTAGAAGGTCATCAGGCCTAGCACCCAGAAGATCAGCAGGCCTAGCACCCAGAGGGTCAACAGGCATAGCACCCAGAAGGTCATTAGGCCTAGCACCCAGAAGATCAACAGGCCTAGCACCTAGAGGGTCATCAGGCCTAGCACCCAAGATCTAAAGGGTCATCGGGCGTAGCACCTAAGTCTCATAGACCAACCAAGACTTAGCGTTTTCCCGAAGGTTTGAATCATTCATTGTCAACCACAATCCAAAGAAACAACAGGAAGACCCACATTCTCATAATCATGAGGAGTTGGACACGTATCTCCACTCACAATGATCGTGTACCAAACCACGATCCCCATTCTTGCTGATCATATAACAACCCCTGGGTACTATAAATAAAAGACCTAGAGCTTCATTTAAGGGGGTTGGTTTTGGACGATTTTGGGATAGATATTTTTTGGAGGAAACTGTGGGCAAATTTGTGATGAGTGAACTCTTCAGTTCATCTTGACAATTGTCAATCGAGTGATTCAATACTAAAGACTAAGTGGATTAGGTTATTATTGTTCATCAGAACATGGTTGAACCACTATAAATTTATGTGTTTTATTTAGATATTTGTACTCTGTCATGTATTTATATTTATCTTATTCAAAAGGTGTCGTATACCGTACATACGACTGTTGGCAAATTTCATAGGTCAACAAGTTCCAAAAATGACTAGTCCCATGTTTTCTAGTGTCACACAAGAAGTCAACAATAATTACATATACACTTGGGGGGGAGGAGGCTCTTCAATAGGATCTGTCGGGGTGGATGATGATCTTCCTTAGTAAAATTGTTATACCCAAAAATTGGAGAATGCATCCTAGGAGGCTAAGGAGAATGCATCTAGGAGAGTGCCTCCTAGGAGGGCTAAGAGGGTGTTCCTAGGAGACCCCAAGGAGGGTGTGGTCCTAGGAGACCCCAAGAGTGTGTAGGAGGTAAGCCTCCCAAGGTTTTCTAAGTGTTGGCTCGAACGTGCCCAAGGTAAATAGCTAAGGAGGAGGAGTCTCATGCAAGAGAATGGAGACTTAGACTTTCATAAGGAAAGTCTATACAATGTTCGATCGGACATGTTTGGGAGATGCTAAAGGAGGTTGCCTCAATGTTGTCCAAGGTGAGGTTCCCTCAATGTTGTCCAAGGTGAGGTTGCCTCAATGTTGTCCAAGGTGAGGTTGCCTCAATGTCGTTCAAGGTGAGGTGCCAAGGAGGTTGCCTCGGACCACCTTGGTCCGAGGAGAAGCCAAGGAGATTGGTTCAAGGAGGAACATGGCATGCTAGAGGAGAGTACATGTTCGAGGAGAACCATGCACGTTCAACCCACCCAAAGCATGTCCTACCACCATGCATATCCTACCACCATGCATGTTTAACCAGCACTTGCATGGGTAGTGAGTAGGAGGTGGACCAACTAGCTAGAGGAGACTAAGTCAGACACAACTTCAACAACATGCGCGAGAATCTCTCATTCTTCCCACAAATGGGGAATTTGTTACATTTTGAATTTTGAATGTTTATTTGTAATATAAATGTAATAAATATAATAAAATATCCCTATTATAAGGGGATATCAGTTGAGGATCCCATCTCTATAAATAGAGAGCTGATGGGATGAGAAGGGGGTTCCTTCTGATTATTCTTTCTAGAGAGATAAAATTGGGTCTGTCTATTCTAGAGAGAGAAAGTGCTGAAATTAGAGAGAATTCTTGTATTTTCACAATTTATACTGAAGAAACTCAGTTGGCATAGTCCATCTGATCTTGAGTATAGATTTATAAATCACAACTCTAAGTGGATTAGGCTATTACCGACAATCGGGGCTGAACCACTATAAAAATCTCCTGTGTTCTTTACTTTTCTTGTTTATACCGTCTGTTGTCGTTTTGATTTCTCTTGAAGGCTTGTCGTATTTGACGTTCTCACGTCGTTGGCTAAAAACGCGGTCAACAAAAATGATCCCAAACAGATGACCTTTTTCCCTTTGTTTTCCTAGTAGGGATAAGAGGTTTACTCCTCTTTCTAGTCCTAGTTTTTCTACCCTTTTCAGTAAGAGTAGGAGGAGTAGGGTTTTGAGTCTGAGTGAGAGGTGGTTGATCTTGATCATCTATTGGAGGAAGAGTTTCATCTACCTCGTCAATATCCATTTACCTAATACAACATACTAAAGAAGAAACTAATCAACATAGCAGCACACAAGCCTATAATCAACTACAAAAGAGCAGCACGCAAGCCTATAAATCCACTACAACAGAGCATCACATGAGCCTATAATCCACTACAACAAAGCAACACACAAACCTATAATAATCCACTACAACAAAGTAGCACACAAGAAATATAATAACAAACATGGTCATCACTTATTCAAGGGGAATAACAAGTTTATGGATTTCATGCACGACAAAAAAGTAAGTTTATTTATTATATATATATATCTAGATCTATAAGCTCATTTGTGCACCTTTCCAAGACTTGATGAGTTGATTATACTATTTGTAACGCCCTGGTTACCCCAGAACAGTTACGGTGAACGGTGAACCGGAAATTTGACCCGCTACCCGAGTCCTTTGGTTAAAAACGTGATCTAAGTGTTATTATCAGGTTAAGGTAGAAAACCAGTAAAAAGGAAAGGGTACATTTCATTAAGTAAATAAACTGCTCATGAGCCTTTCAAAATGTTTACAAGTGGTTTGTAATACAAAAGAGTCGCTACAGTTCCAAATTTACAAACTCCGCCGGCCTAAGCGGCAAAAATAGGGTAAACCCCTAGTCCCTCTGAGAACTCCTTGACCGTGGCGGTCAAGCGGCCCTGTATGTACATCACACCGCCCAAGCTCCCCACTCAAGGCTGGCCCAGCTTTTCCTTTCCTTTACCTGCACCACATAGCACCCATGAGCCAAGGCCCAGCAAGAAAACATGATAAGATATGATATAATATCAACAACGATCATAGTAACCATTCAGTCCAACGAATAGGTGACAATAGCCAAAAGTCACAGTAATGAGCATCGCTCCCTCTAGCCATGTGACGATAGGGTCACCAGGGCCTAATCGATAAGTGTTTCGTTCATAAGTTTGTTCAGGACAGGTGCATGGTGATTGGTCACCAACATAACCTTCCTCACGACTCTAGAGTCGAAACTATGGACAACGTCCCTTAGCCACGTGACAAACGGTCACCGGGGTCATATACCTTGGCTATAGTCTTCTGGTCGTAGACCAGGCAAGCGCTTATAAGTTCATCGACCTTAGGGCCGGTCCCGCATTAATGCCATAGAGCCATTCAATGCGTGATCATCGACTTTAGAGTCGGTCCCTGACTAGTCAGTGTCTCAGACAGGTAATCAGCATTCATTAGCATTTAATATGCAATCCACGTTCACATATATCAACCAACATGCCCCAATATCAAACCATGCATGTCATATACCTGTACAGGGTGCAACTGTATCCATACATTGTTTTCTTACCTCAAGTTCGAGCGAGAAATATGATAAAGACGACCCCTGAGAACGATCGATCTTTTAGTTCCTTAGCGGTTACCTAATCACAACCAATTATAACCTCCATTAATGAGAATCCACAATAATAGGGTCTTAACCTAAGCACCACCCTCGGGACCCCGAAACATGCCCACACGGTGAGTAGATTCGATCTCGGGCCTTAAGGATTGAAACCCCAAGTCAAAAACCCTTAAAAACACTCAAAACGGGGTTTGGAAGGAACAGGGTAGCGCTACAGCGCTCAACCCCTAGCGCCACAGCGCTCTACTCAGAACCTCCCAAAGGCCAAAAACCCTCCTGAGGAGCGCTATAGCGCCCTAGGGTGGGCGCTGTAGCGCTACCTCCAGCCCAAAACATCCCTGAACCGACCTTCTTCATCTCCTTCGTTTCTAACTCGATCTCCAAGCTTCCAAAGCTTATTCTTGATGCCAAATGAACCCAAAAACCATCCCAACACACCCCAAACATCACAAGCATGGGAAACCTAGCCAAAACTCCCAACAAAACCCATGAATTCACCCTAAACATTTCAGCTGCAAAACAAAACCAAAACAGAGCAAACCAGAGAAACTATGGTTAGAAACTTAGCCAAAGCTTGGCTTATGATGGCCTTCAATAGTGGAACACACTCCCAAACTTCCAAGGCTTGCTTCCCAAGCTAGAATCCTCAAAGTTGGCTCAAAAACCACAAAGAACAGTGAGAAAAAGGAGGTACGGGAGAACTCTAAAACATACTCTGTTTTCCTTCACTATTTTCTTCAGCCAAGAGTGTTATATCTATCCTAGGGGTGAAACGTCCATTTTACCCCTAGGTCAATTAATGGTTTCTAAAGACTCCCAAGGGCATTTTTGGTACTTTCCTCCAAACTCGTTAATCATAATTAACGCTCTCCAATTCCCGCTATTCTCAAAAATCATAAACACCATTAACTCACATCCCGTTACCCTTTATCTCCCGGTAACGCTCTAACCATCAAAACCGCCCCGAGACTCAACCCAAGTCCCGACGCTTAATCCCGTTGTGACTAAACCGCTAATCAATAATCTACGATCGTCTCATGTCGAATAGCTCGAGCAAACCCACATCATAATGTGGTCTCAATACATAACATCGATATGCATACAAGTAACATTATATTATAATATAATTTTCATAAACATGCATAAACACATTTAGTGGCGTAATTAAGCAATTATGGCCCTCCCGGCCTACAAATCCAGCCGCTAAACCACATTAGGGAATCCGGGGCATTACACTATTATTCCACTATACTTATTCTAATTTGTGTGACGATTGTTGTCTTTGTCAAAAAGAGGCTTAGGAGTATTATGATTAAATAAGGCAAAAATGAATGCATAGATGGTTTGGCTTCTTAAGATCTTGTCTTTCAAAACTATTCCATCTACCACTCTTGTTTTTAATTTCCAATTTTGTTTGTAGGTTATTATGATACTTTTGTTGGTTGTATTAGATCTATGTAACCTAGCTTGTGCAATTTACTCTCTTTGTAAGGCTGTTGTGACCCTTAATCTTAGCTGGATTCTTTTTAGTCATCCACATATGTAAAAAAAGATACAAGTAATAATCTTATTTTGTTGTAAAATATATCTTATGTACATGGGAGCTTGATGTGTTCAGCTTCTAATTTTAGTTTGATCGTATTCCGACAAAGGGTGTCTATATTTTTATTTCAAAGTCTTGGAAGTTTAAAGACTAGGCAGATTTCGAAACAAAGTCCATTTGAGGGGGCTTCGTTGCAAATGGTATGGGCCTTTGACTACTTGCTATTAGCATGTTATGAATAAAAATCATAGAGTTCAATCATTCATAAAAATATATATCTATATATATATGTATATATATAGATACAATATATATCTATATATACATATATTATTGATAATAGATTTATTTGCTTTTGTATAAAAATAATTATTGATAGTTTGGTTTACCTATTTAGTAATTAAACAAACTGCAATTACATATAAATAATTAAACTGAAAGAAGGTGTGCTCACTGAGTATGGGAGGAGGTGGTTGGCTGGTTGGTGGCTGCGCCGCTGGTGGTGCTGTGGCGGTGGGAGGAGGTCCCCAGGCCGACGTGCTCCTTGAGTATGGGAGGAGGTGGTTGGTGGCTGGCTATGCCTGCGGGGCCTGTTGCAGCGGTGGGAGGAGGTGGTTGTGGTGGGCCTTGCCTGTGCGTGAGAGAGAGGGTCACTGGAGAGGTGGTGGTGGTGAAGCCGTGAGGGAGTAAGGGAGGGAGGGTCGGTCCGGTCTGTCTCAGCAGTGCCATCTGTGTGTGTTGGTGGAGTGGAGAGAGGTTGTGCCCATCCGTGAGTGAGAGAGAAAGAGAAGAAAGAAAGTGTTTTATTTTTAAGGGTTTTAGATTTTTTTTAAATAAACTCGGTCTGGTTGCATCGAACCCGAACATGCTAAAATTTAGAACCCGAACCCGCCCTGACATATGTCGGGTTTGGATTGGATTAGGTTCGAAATGAACGGGTTTTCTGAAAAATCAGGTTCTCGGGGTTCGAGTCGAGCGGGTTTTGCGGGTCTAATGTCCACCCCTACATATATCCTCAGTCAATTGGTGAGGTGGTGCCTGAGAATTAGTGTTTTAAGAGGGACGAGTTAACGCTTTACCCTTTAATTTGCGGCTAACTCCTCGCTAGTTGCCCCACCTTTCACCAAGAACTTGACTTAGTATCTTCATTTGATCGACCGAGAAAGAATCATCGGTACCAGATTCAACTGTCTGCTGAGTCTCAGCTTCAAGAGTTGACTTCAACTTAAACTTGTTTTTAAAAAATATTATAATACATATTATTAAAAAATTGATAATAAAGTTAAACTTACATAATCTCGTATAACATCCTCATTGACAAAATTCTTGTTCTTTTTTGTCCAGTGATACTCCTTCCATTCCTCAATGAAGTTCGAGTTCAACTAATAAAGAAAATAAGAATGTTAGAGAACTTATAAATTCATATAACTTAATTAAGTCAATATTTTCACTTATTTTTTCGTGACGAGTGACCGCTAATGATTTCATGCCTTGTGTTGTAGAGTACTTTATTTGGTCTCGGTTTATTTTGTTCTTCACTGAGCGCACAATAAACTCTGGACTCCTAAAAAAACTCTCAAAAGGCCAGAGTTCATGGTGCACCACAATCCTTCATGCAACTTGGTCAATAGTGAGAACACGATTGTAACTCCAAAAAGACAAACAATATAAAACAAGAGAAGATGTCATCAACTGCTAACTTGTCAAATATGGAAAAGATACTCCATATTAAACTAGCACCCACACCAAGAAAAAATGAATTGCTTAAACTATTTTAGTGTTAGAAGCAATATAGGATGCGATATATTGCATTGATCTATCATTCATCTAACACGTGAGTATATCATACTAGATTGAAGTATTTTAAGTATGAGATATTGGCAATCATAATACCTAATTTTTTTTTTAAAGTTGTACTTTAATATCCAAATTTTTTTAGCAGTAATAATATATAAATCTATAATTTTAGTGCTTCCGTTAGTACTCACCGTTAATTGTCCGTTCAGTATCCACGTGACACATTTTTATTAATCTAATTAGCGGCAATAATATCCAAATCTTTTCAAAAGTTACATTTTAATATCCATTTTTTTTGCGGTAATACCTAAATCTATAATTTTGGTGCAACTGTTAGTACTCACCATTAATTGTCTGTTAAGTATCCACGTGACACATAAATTTTGGGATGATTTTAGACTAAATTATTTAAATATTATAAAAATCATTTTAAATTCTAAAAAATCTAAACGATTATTAAAAACTAATTAATAATATGAATTTTGGGATGATTTTGAGTTTCAATTTTAATTTGGATTGTTTCGAATTTGCAAATGTTAGTTTTAAATTTTTTAAAATTTTAAATGATTTTTATAGTATTTAAAGAATTTAGGGATATTGGTGATGATAATACTCAAATCATTTATAAAGTTACACTTTAATACCTAAATTTACGAGTATAACAATGTGTCACGTGGATACTTAATGCGCAGTTAATAGTGAGTACTAACAGTTACACCAAAATTGTAGATTTATGTATTATTACCACAAAAAAAGGAATTTGGGTATTAAAATATAACTTTTGAAATTTTATTGGTATTATCGACGTCAATATCCAAAAAGTATCAATCCTAATTAGAAAACGTGTCAAGTAAAAAACACAAACTATAAACCAGTAAATTTATGTTACTTTTGTTGGTTTGCTTTCTTGAGTGGTGGATGTGATGATTATTATTTTGAATTGTAATTGTTATATTTAGGTCAAACTAGTAAAATGATATTGTGGTGACTATTTCTTGTCACCACCAATGGTAATCTTTCATTATTTTTGGTCAATTATCCTAAAGCTTATATTTATACCTACATTATTACACACATGCATTATATTAATGTAAACTTTCTTAATCGATTTATTCATGCACAAAAACTAAACTATTGCATCAATTCTCAACATAAATTCAGCTATGATTAAAGTATGAAGATATCTAAATCATTTTGAATTATTCTTAATAACATATGACTAAAGCAAACCACCACCTTACTGTCATGTTATATAAAATTTTAACTAAAATCACAAAAACCAAGTGCAGACGCAACTTACAAAGTATAAAATGAAGTATTCCCTACTACAAGCATATAAAAAAACTTGCAAATGCACACAACAATTTTTGACTGCTAAAGAAGTGTGAAGTCAGTTACTGAGTATTTTTCTTGATTTCTGTGTGAAACAAGAGTGAGTTATTTGTTCGGAGCTTCATTGGTGGTGTTTCTTTGATAATTTGGTAAGAAATTTCAATCTCTGCCATTGTTTCTTTTATCTCCTTTTTTATCAATTCTACCAAGTCTTCAAAGAACAACTTAGTGGAATTATTATTCCAATCATTGTGTACTCTTGATACTCATTGTTTTTCATTTCATATGCCTTCAAATTGCACCAATGAAGTGGTGTTGTCCATATCTACATATTTGGACAATAATTAAGCAATTAGTAGAGGTAACTGCTCAAGATAACTGGTTACTTTTTCATGCATTTTCCAATTTTTGGTTTATCGTGTTAAGGGTAACTGGTTACTATTTTATTACATTTTTTCAGTTTCAGTTGTATTTTGTTTAAGGTAATTGGTTATTTTTATTATTGTATTTTTCACGATTATGGTTTATTGTGTTAAGGGGTACTAGTTACCTATTTATTGTATATTTATGATTATGATTAAGTTGTTGTTTACAAGCTCAGTATCCAATTTGCTTCTCTTTCTGTTGCCTTTTGCTTTAGAATCTAATTAATTTGGAGCAAGTGTACATGACCCATTCTCTGATTGGTATGTAGTGACCTAAAACAAGCACTAGAGTTGGTGGTTTCTTTGTTACACTCTTGGTGGCCTATGTAGATGATATGTTGAATACTATTAGTAGTTCTATACATTAATATCTTGGTGATTTTGTCTATTTCCTAGTTATACTATTCTTGTTCATACTAATACTACTGCAAATGGTTTGCTATTGTCTCAAAACTAACACATATGTTACAAAATGTTCAAGCTTAAGATCGCAGCATCACTAGACCTAAGATAACTTTAATTAACAAGATGGTTAAGTGACTGTTTACAAGGTAATTGGTTACCTTGTGGTTATTATTGTTCCAGGAGGAATGCTAACAAAATTATCTATTATACTCTCATTTATACATGCATGATATGTGTATATTATTCAATTTTTATATTTTATTATTTTTTTAAATCATTAGTGAAATTTACATGTTATTGAGTTAAGAAAGTAAAAAAAAAATTGTATTTAACATTTCTCTTGTTGTTTAGTTATACATTATGCAATCAGTTTTTAGTTTTCAAGATTCTATTAACAAATCATGTGAATTCAAAATACAAAATTCCAGATTCTGATTCTTTTATTTATTCATAGGCAAATTATGTATTTAATTTAAACAATACTTTTATAAATTAAAAAGAATGAAGAATTTATGATTGTGATTTGTATACTTTTTTATTTTGTGTTGATAAGAAATGAAAAATTTAATAGTCATTTTTATAAATTAACATAATTAAGGGACCTTAAATGCAAAATACCCAACTTTTATAAGGCACCGTCGTCTCTGTATCGTTCGTGTATCAAATATTAGCCGCCATAAACCCCATTACTCCCACTCAGAGCAATTACGTTGCCAGAACCCTTCGACCAAAGGAACTTACTTTACCTCTTCGGGATTTCGTATAGCGTTAGGGTTTCTACTTTCTACCGCTGCAATGGCGGTCGATGCTGGAACCACGGACCAGTCCCACAAGTCTCACAGGACCAGTCAGGCAGGTGCTTCGGCAAAGAAGAAGAAGGGCGGCAAGTCTGGCAAGAAGAAGGGAGAAGTTTCAGAAAACGATAGGAAGCAAAATCCTAAGGTTATGTTTATGATTCATTCTACTTCGACTGAAAACACTGTTTTTGCTTGTGTTTTGGGTTTTATTTTTTGTTTCCTTAACTTGAATATATGTACTCACTCTTATAGGCATTCACTTTCAATTCATCGGTAAAAGCCAAGCGTTTGCAGTCGCGTACCGTTGAGAAAGAGCAGCGTCGGCTCCATGTTCCCACTATTGATCGGAGCTATGGTGAACCGCCTCCCTTTGTCATTCTCGTCCAGGGACCCCCCAAGGTATTCAAAATTCGTTAATGGTTTTTTTCTTTCTCTTCTTTTTATGGTCGGCATTTTTATTTATTGTTTATGATTTGTAGGTTGGGAAGTCTCTATTGATAAAGTCACTGGTGAAGCATTACACCAAACATAATCTACCATCGGTTCGGGGACCAATTACCATTGTTTCAGGTTTGTATCTATATTGAAATACTTGATGCAAGTCAAGACTAGAGCTTTGTTTGATTAATTCGTTCGAATTCGTTAGGTAAGAAAAGGCGTGTACAGTTTGTGGAGTGCCCTAATGATATCAATGGCATGATTGATGCGGCCAAGTTTGCCGATTTGGCATTGCTTCTTATAGATGGAAGTTATGGTTTCGAAATGGTGAGTCAATTTATTCATAGTTGTGTTTGCTAGTTTTCCTTTCTAGATTGATTTTACATTACATTATATATTGTTTGCTTATTCATACCAAGCTTGCCTTTTTTTCTTCTTCTTTTGATTGTGGATCGTCTTGGATTCATTGATCTGATGAATCTATTTAGTCGTTTCCTTGATGCTAAATGGTCAATTAAGCTGGTCATGTGCTCATGATTTTTAATTGGTTTTCCTTATTTTGTAGGAAACGTTTGAATTTCTCAATATATTACAAGTCCATGGTTTTCCAAAGGTTATGGGAGTTCTTACTCACCTTGATGATTTCAAAGATGCAAAGAAGTTGAGGAAGACAAAGCAGCAACTTAAACATCGATTCTGGACTGAAATATATGACGGGGCTAAATTGTTTTATTTATCTGGTCTTATCCACGGAAAGTAAGTATCGCCTGACCCTTTCGATGCCAAGGACCATTCATGTTTCTGCAAACCAATAAAGCCTATTTTGCATCTTTTTTCTTCACACGGGTTGTAATTAACATTTTCTTCTTGATGGTAGGTATCTTAAACGTGAAGTGCATAATCTTGCACGGTTTATATCTGTTACAAAGTTCCATCCTTTATCTTGGCGAGCTTCTCATCCGTATGTTTTGGTAGATCGTTTTGAAGATGTCACACCTCCTGAAAGAGTCCATCTGAATAGGAAATGTGACAGGAATATCATACTTTATGGTTACTTGCGTGGCTGTAACTTTAAAAAGGGAACTAAGGTATATCCTAAAAAGTTTCTGTCATTGTTGCTTCAATTTAATTCGGTGAAAACTCTTCTATTCTTTCTAATTGTTTTACACTCCCCTGGTGGGGTGCATTTGTGTACTTTGAAATTCTTGTCTCTTCTGCTGAAACCATGCAACAAGTTTATATTTCTTGTTCTTTATATATATATATAAATTCATTTATAATACATGTTTTCTTGTGGCAGGTTCATATTGCTGGCGTCGGTGATTATGTTGCTAGTGTCACTGACTTGGCTGATCCTTGTCCTTTGCCATCAGCTGCAAAAAAGAAGGGTTTACGTGACAAGGAAAAATTATTTTATGCCCCTATGTCTGGACTTGGAGACTTAGTCTATGATAAAGATGCGGTATATGTTAATATAAACCATCATTTTCTCCAATACTCCACAGTTGACAAAAATGGGGAAAATGAAGAAAATGGGGAAAATGGGGAAGCAACAAAAGAAGGTGAGCAGTTTAAAGACAAATTTTTCCTTTCTATCTTGTTGCAAGTACTAAAAGTTTTAATTGCTTAGCATTTGATTTGACATATTAACAGTGAAGGAAGATGACGTGGGTGTGGCTTTGGTAAAATCTCTTCAGAAGGCAAAATATTCAGTTGATGAAAAGTTAGAAAAGAGCTTCATTTCACTTTTTGGTCGGAAGCCTGATACATTACCAGAATCACGAGAAGATAAGGAAAAGTTAGATGAAGATGAAGCTACTACGGAAAGAGATGCAGATAGTGAAGTTGATGTTTCTGATGAAGATAGTGGTAATGTTTCAGAGCAACAAACTGAGCAAAACGAGCATGTGAAGGAACATGTTGAATTTCATGGAGGAAGGCTAAGAAGAAAAGCTGTTTTTGGAGAAGACATTGCTGATGATAATGCGAAGGTGAATCTGGTGACATTTAGCTTTTTTATTTGAAAATATGAATGGAAGAATGTTCAATTTGATAATTTGCGTACTTATTTATGTTCATGTTTTTGTATGTATTGATGGGGTTAATGATGTTGTTATGGTTATAACATATGCATGCTTAACAATTTGTGGTCTAACATTGAGGTGTGTTAATTGTTCTTAGGTACGATACCATAAATTATTTGATCAGATCACCTGTTAATGGTTTTGCTTCTCTTTCTATAATGATGAACGACTTTGATTTGTTTATTGGTCTAGTGGAATGTGTACAGTATAATTATTTCATTTGATCAATATATTCATTGATATGGAATATAAATGGTTATGTCATTCAAATTGCATAAGTTTTCTTCATTCATACTTATGATCTCTACATTCGTGTCATTGTAGGATTTAGATGAAGGTGACGATGAGGATGATGATGGTGGTGATGGTGGTAGTGATTCAGAAAATGAATCATCTTCTGGTTCAGATGCTTCTAGTGATGACGAAGAGTTTAATGAAACAGAGGGTACATTTCTATGTTTACCTTGAACACATAATACACTAATGTTCTTATTTGTCATTTAGTGGTGGTACTCATGGTCAAAAATGTATAAATTCTTACGTGATCATTGACTTGATAGAAAATGATCGATTACTATTTTGTTTTGTTTATTGAAATTAGTAAATTGTAAGTCAGGTTGCTTTAATATATATTATTGCTTTCTGTATTTTTTGGTCCTGATTTCAGAGGACATGGGAAATATTTCAAGATGGAAAGAGTCTATAATAGAAAGAACTATCTCGAGGCAAACTACTAACCTTATGCAACTTGTATACGGGAAGAATACATCAATACCAACCACCTCAATTAATGAAGAAGAGAGTAGTGAGGAAAGTGATGGAGATGATTTCTTTAAGCCAAAAGGTGAAGGGAGCAAGGTTTGTACTGCATGCTATTTTTCTTTGTGAAGTATTCTTGGTGGTTGTTTCCTTGGCATTTTAACATGCTAGTCATGTCTATGTTTTCCTTTATTACATCAAACCAATTGCTTATTTGTTATTAATATTTTTTTGCTTTCATGTTTCTCTTTATTCCAACTTTTTTTCTCTTAAAAGAAAACAAGTGAAGGCTTTGATGCTGAGAATTTGAATCCCGAGGACTGTTCGAAATTCACAACTCATGCTAGTCTCAAGGACTGGAAAGAGGACAATGAGCTTATTGCAAATATTCGCGATCGCTTTGTCACTGGTGACTGGTCAAAAGCTGCTCAAAGAAATAAGACCTCAGAAGCCAACACTGAAGATGATGATGTGTATGGCGACTTTGAGGATTTAGAAACTGGAGAGAAGCATGATGGGACTCATGCAGATGATGCTGGCAAAGGCACTGATCACAAGGAAGACGAGTCAGCAATTGAAGAGCGGAGGCGAAAAAAGCTTGCACTCCGTGCAAAGTTTGATGCTCAATATCCTTTTATTTTAAGCAATATATTTAGAATTTTAACATTATTTATCTTCTCACTGCCTTCCAAAATATAACTTGGAAATTTATAAGATAAGGGGTCTTAAAAATTATTCATTAGAAGCAGTGTGAGATTTCTGTGACCTTAACTTTGTTCTACTTTTGAAGAATCTGAATTGTCAGAAGAGGAATTAGATAGTAAACATGGAGGTAAGTTTCCTAGAGATCAGCCTAAAGAAAGTGGATATTTTGACAAGGTAAACTTTATGGCATAAAGCTAGTAAATTTCTCTCTGCGAATGTAACTGTAGGACACTAACTTCTAAGCTGATGCATGTTTTCCAGTTGAAGGAGGAAATTGAAATTCAGAAGCAAATGAACATAGCTGAACTTAATGAACTTGACGAAGCTACCAGATTGGAGATAGAGGGGTTTCGAACAGGGACTTACCTCAGATTGGAGATTCATGATGTCCCTTTTGAGATGGTTGATCACTTTGACCCCTGCCAACCTGTATTGGTTGGTGGAATTGGTCTCGGGGAAGAAAATGTTGGATATATGCAGGTTGGCTACATTAAAAAAATGTTATTCTCTTTCTTTGCTGTGCTTACTTTCTTTTTGATGTTGTTTAATAATGGCATATTATGACATCTAAGTCTAACTACTAAGTTTGTTGAGACATGTGAGCTTCTTTTTTTTACCTGCATATGTTCCATGAGTAATGATATGTGCACACACAAATTACACCACTTATGTGGCATATCTTTTACGTAGTGGGACCCATCTAAATAAATATGATTGGTCGAAGTGATTTGCTACCTAAGTGTGTAATATTTGTGTGTGCACATATCATTACTCGTTGTTCTATACCATTCTTATTTTGTTTGGTTTCTGTGTAACTAGTAACTACATTTAGAGGGTGGTTGTTAAGAAGTTTCGAACACACTTTGGCATAACCTGCTGACTAGAGAAAATTGTTGTTTCTTTTAAATTGTCCAACATCCCTGTCTTTAAATTATCTATATACTACTTAATTGTCCACTATAAGTGTTCTAGTAGTAACCAATTTACATGTAATTGCTTAATTTTTTAAACTGGATCATGCATGTATTAGAAAAAGGTTTTTCATCATCTGAACAAGTATGAAGTGAATGCTTTTGTTAGATTAAGGGAATAGCAATAATATCTAAAGCTACATGCATTGCATATTAAAAGTATTGATTGAACTTTATTTTGTAAATTGAGACTGATAGGTTTCATCTTAGCTCACAGAATTAGCACTAGTATTAGAAGCTTGAATTGCTTTTACTAAGAATTTTCAAGAACTTTGGTTTTTGGTGATGTGTTTTTTCATGGTTAACAAAATGCAAGGAATCTTTATGATATAGTCTTTCTTCACAGGCGAGGCTAAATCGGCACAGGTGGCACAAGAAAGTACTCAAAACAAGAGATCCTATTATTGTTTCTGTAGGGTGGAGGCGATACCAAACCATACCTGTTTATGCTATTGAAGATGCCAATGGAAGGCATCGCATGCTTAAGTATACTCCTGAACACATGCATTGCCTTGCAATGTTCTGGGGCCCTCTTGCCCCTCCTAATACAGGGGTGGTTGCTTTTCAAAATTTATCTAACAACCAGGTAGGCATTTTTTCTTAGTGCTTTTCAACTCACATGAGAATAGGATCTAGTTTATGTAACTAGGACTTGATGCATTTAGTCCAATACACGGGAATTAAATTTGATGTTTACGATGAGAAAGTAAATGATATAAAGAAGATTATAAGATAAGGTTGTTATTTTGAAAACTGAGAAACGGCTGTGCTCTGTATCACTGTATGAAGAGCATGGAGGAGACCATGGGGCTAGAAACATAATTAGGCCTTTGTCAAGGTTATTGTTTTGTGTTCTTGTCACAATTAATTGATAGGGGGTTTTGTCTCTTAAAAGATTGTCAAAATTAGGATGTGAAGTCTTATTTTGTTAGTGATGCCAATTATCTTCTATTTATGGTTTTATTTGGATGTTCAGGCATCATTTAGGATTACGGCGACTGCAGTTATTCTCGAGTTCAACCATGCAACCAGGATAGTGAAGAAGCTGAAGCTAGTTGGTTATCCCTGCAAGATCTTCAAGAAGACGGCATTCATAAAGGACATGTTTACTTCAGATCTTGAAATAGCTCGCTTTGAAGGTGCTGCTGTCACAACAGTCTCTAAGATTAGAGGGCAGGTGAAGAAGGTATGCCTGCTGAGTGCAAAGTCATTAACTTCTTTGGGTTGTGTTAATTTGCATATTAGTAATTTGCTTTGCATTTTTTTTTCTGTAGAGGTTCAGTTGGAGTGTTGGTTATCACTAATACAATATTAGTTTAATTTTTGTTGATATGAAGTGTTAACTGAATTTTATTTGCTTAACCTGACCAGGCTGCAAAGGAAGAAATTGGTAACCATCCCAAGAAGATGGGAGGACAAGTGAAGGAAGGAATTGCTAGGTGCACTTTTGAAGATAAGATTAAAATGAGCGACATTGTCTTTTTACGTGCTTGGACTCAAGTTGATGTTCCTCAATTTTTCAACCCGTTGACAACGGCTTTGCAACCTCGTGAACAAACCTGGCAAGGAATGAAAACTCTAGCTGAATTGAGGAGAGAACACAATCTTCCTATCCCTGTTAATAAGGATTCACTCTATAAGGTAATTCATAACGTGTAGAGCTAGCTATTGTGTTAGTTGATGGTCTTCCACAGTTCCTTTCCAAAAGACATCCTTTTTTATTTTTATATTTTTGCTATTGTATTTTATTTAGTAATTTTTTTTTTGTTTCAACAGCCTATTGAAAGGAAGGTTAGAAAATTCAATCCTATGGTGGTACCTAAGTCTCTACAAGCTGCTCTCCCATTTGCATCGAAGCCTAAGGATATGGCCAGTCGAAGAAAACCGCTTCTTGAGAACAGAAGAGCTGTTGTCATGGAGCCTCATGAGCGAAAAGTTCATGCCCTGGTTCAACATCTTCGGCTCATTAGACATGAAAAGGTAATAAGCTTTATATAATTTACAGATTGAATATTTAATATTTAATATTTGATATGCAAATTCAAATTTCAATGTATTAACTGACTGTGGAATGTATTGGTCCTGAGCTTTATATAATTTACAGATTGAATATTTAAAATGCAAATTCAAATTTCAATGTATTAACTGACTGTGGAATGTATTGGTCCTGAGCTTTATATAATTTACAGATTGAATATTTAAAATGCAAATTCAAATTTCAATATATTAACTGATTGTGGAATGTATTGGTCCTGAGCTTTGTTTGGTAAATGATACTCGTATAGATTTAAATGTACTTATGACTAAGGTGTTATAGCTGTTGGACTCCTTGGTTTGATTTTGTTGCAAGATTGATTGTAATGTCTGTTTTGAGTTCCAAAAATCTTGATTATTATGTTGCTCATCACTTGTTTTCTGCAGACAAAAAAGCGAAAGATCAAAGATGACAAGAAAAGAAAAGAACTCGAAACACAGAAAGCGAAAGAAGATGAGGTAGCAAGAAAGCGGCAGAGAGAGGAAAGGCGCGAGAGATATCGGGAACAAGAGAAACAAAAGAAGAAACTTAGGAGAAACTCAGATATCTGAAAACTCTAGCTCACAGTTAATTTATTCACATAGCAATTTTGCTTTGAGCTGTTTTTTTCTACCACACTGCCAATTTTGTATCTTTCACCTTTGCTCAAGCCTCAATTTTGTCCCTTTGGTGTATTATAAGTTATTAACAAGGTTTCAAATGGATTAAAACACTAGTTTTGAACACCGTCTTATATACTATAATTAAGGAATGAATGTCGTACCTATTTTTGTATAGGAGTAGAAAGAACCATTACTTTCTCGAAATTTCAATACAAAAGTAATAGTGGCATAAGACAGTTTATTTGAAGATACAGCGATTGTGGCTGCAAATTGGTATCACATCACATGCGTGTCAGCTATTCATGAAAATGTTTCATGTGAGAAATGTTGAGTCATCCTACATTGTTGCGACAAAGCTTGTGCTTGATATGACGTTGGATTTTGTCCACCACCCAACTTATCCTTAGCCAAGTCTTTTATTATTGTGAGATGCATTATTTATTCATTCTATCATATCATTTGTACTTGGCTCTTTGTGTCTTTTTCTAATGGCATTGCCTTACCAATCATACTCTACACGTGTTCAAACTTTAATGGCGGAAAAAAAAGATGAATCTTTATATTTTGGTTTTGGGTTTATGACCAAGAATATATATACTAGAAAAATTATAAAAAACTTTGGACTTACTGATTTTTGCTTATTATATACAAGTAACCCAATATAAAATACAGTTTTAGCATTAATACCTTTGTTTTTTTTTTTGGCAATTGTTTCTAAGAACAGAAAATTGGCAATCAATTCATGTAGTTTTTCTATGCAATTGTTTCTAAAAATGAACACTACAAATTACATCTTTATTATATATATTATCTAATTTATTATATATATATATATATTATGTATATTAGATACAAAGTTTTATTTATAAAATTTATTAATTATTTTTATTAAATTTGTATTATTGTCATATAAATTTCAAATACATAAACAATATTATATATAAAAGAAGACATAAACATATTAAATAAACAGTTAAACTAAAATATTGTTTATGCTTTTTTAATATATATATATACATAATTTTTTTAATAAAATTAAGATAATATATTATTATTATAATATTTAAATTTATATTAATATAAGTATTAAATATCTAGTCTTGTATTAAATATTATTATAATAATATTTTATAATATTTAAATTCATATTAATATAATTATTAAAAAAATTAGAATTATATATTATTATTATTATAATATTTTATAACATTTAAATTTATATTAATATCTAGTCTTGTATTATATATTATTATAATAATGATATTTTGTAACATTTGAATTTGAATTTATATTAATATAATTATTATATATGTAGTCTTATATTAAATATTATTATAATAATGATATTTTATAATATTTAAATTTATATTAATATAATTAATAAATATTTATTTTTAATTAGTTTTAAATGTATATTCCCATAAATATTTAGAATAAGTTAACAAAATAAATCATTAAAACCAATAATTTCTGATATCTACTCACTTTTTATATAGAAGAGATATATTTGTTTTTTTTTTGATAAATTTGTTAGATTTTAATTTTTTCTATACACTATGATATGTTAGAAAAATGCTAGTACATGAAAAATTAGCAAAATTACTAATTTTTTTCTATAAGTTTTTTTGTTAAAATAAAACAAAAAATAATTATTATTGTTTTTAAAACTAAAACTAAAAAATTTAGTTCTTTCAAAAAATTTCAGACTAAATTACTAACAACAAAAAATTTAAAGGTGTTCTGCGAAAACCCCATATATAATGTTAACATAAAAAGTCTTTTTTTCTTTTCTGAAATGAACGACTACGCACTTAACGATGATACCTTTTTAAAAGGTGCAGTTAACGGTGTTACTTAGACATCTGGGGTTTAGTGCACTTAACGGTGTTAGACATCTGGGGTAAGTTAGTTGAAGGACCAAATTGACAATATATGCAAACTTTAAGGGCTTCTTTTTTAACCCTAAAAAAAGGGACCCGGGTCAATCGGGTCGAGTTGAAAAAGGTAAAGTTAGACTCTCCTGTCGTCCACTTTATCCACCTCTGGTAACTAAAATAAAAAAATAGTCCAAGTCCACCGCCTCGGATTCCAACTACTACTACTCCTCGCCAAACTCCGATTTAGGGTTTCTAAATCGGCCCCTTTTCCGATCGTCCTTAAAATCATGCCAGCTTCTGATTTAATCCATTGGACTTGATTCTAAACCGTGATGCCAGATGAGTTCAATGTCTTCAGGTGAATTTTATGTTATATGTAGTTATTTTACTACGATTATGCTATCTCTTGTTTGGTAGCTGAGAAAGTAAGTACATGATACAAGGAAAAATGTGTGTGAGAGCTTTGTTTAGCATAATGCAAGTATTTGGCTTCGTTGAGCTTGAGCTGTGTTTGTGTATATATTTACACAATATTTTAGTGTATGTAAATCGAGTAAGATGAATCTAGGGATTTTTATTGAGTTTTTTGTTGGTTTTCTTAGCTGATGGATGGATGGAATGTATAATTACAGGGAGAACTAGTGCTGGTAGAGTTTAGGAGTTCTGATCAGTACATACTCTAGTTTCTTTCTTTGATTTTGATAACATAGAACTTTATGGTATTAAAGACTCCCGGTGAATGGTTGGATCTTGATATTTTGGAAAAAGCAGGTGTTTAATAATTTCTAGCAAAATATGAATGATAATAAAAGGTACACTTGAACTTGTGCATAACATGGTTGGGCTCACTGAAACTGCTTAAATTTGCCAGTAAATGCATAATTATAACCTTTTTTTGGGCCAGTAAATGCATAATATAATCTATTGCGAATCTTCCATTATATCTCTTTCAAAAGCAACAATTTAATTTGTCTGAGCAGAATACAGCATGGAATGTTTATTTTCTGCAGCTTGAATTGTTTAATTATCTGCTTTTTTAATTGTTGCTTCCAGTTATACATTTCTCTCCTTACCATAGGCCTAACGCTTGAAGGGGGCACAGGCACCACTGCATGGCTATGAACTATTTTTGGACATATCAGGAATTGCTGCGGGACTCGCTTATGTAAAAAATATCAATGGTACCCGAAGGATAGCGGAGTTATGGACTGTTTTCAAACTATTATTCATTTTAAAGGTAAGTTTAACTTCTGACCATCTAGCCTAAAAGCGTAACATTTCTTCAAGTTGAACATCATTTCAGAAATCCCTCCTTTAAAAACTTATTTTTTCTTCGTAGAACCCCTACCAATGTGGTACTCCATTTTGTATCATATAGTTATTTTAAGTTTTTGACCATAAGCTTCCTGTATTGAATGCATATGATTTATCCATTTTCTAACTGGCATTTCTGCACATGTTTAAGTGCATTATCCTTACTCTTGTGCACTTTTGTTGATGTAATATTTTCATTACCTTCTTTAATATGAGAATTTAAGTGAAAGTTTACTTTTTTATGGTTGCAGGTTCATTGCCGCATTGGCTATTATCATTATTTCTAATATGGATATCCGGTTTTCAGGATGCAGTGGCATTGCAGCCACTGCTTAAGCAAACTAATTTTTCTTCCATGTCAGAGCTAGCAAAACAACCGATTAGTGGATTCTTCGAGCCAATTGAAATATCACCAGCTGTTCTTCCGCATAATCCACATCCTGTTGAATCTTTGCCTCCAATGTACCCGACCTTTCCAACCAGATATAATCCTGTCTTGACTGGAAAATGTCCTGTAAAATATTCTGCATTATCAAGTATCATGGACAAAACAGCATCCGATTGCTCTCAACCTTTGGCAGCACTTGTAGCAAATGTAATATGCTGTCCCCAACTTAACAGTTTAGTCCATATCTTCCAGGGTTTCTCTAGCTTCATCTCTAATAAGTTGGTGTTACAAAACTCAAGTGCTAATTACTGTTTTGAAGATATTATTAATATCTTAGCGAGCAGGGGAGCAAACAGTTCAATTCCCACACTTTGCTCAGTAAAACCATCAAACCTCACCGGTGGGTCTTGCCCAGTGAATGATGTTCTTACATTTGAAAAAACAGTCAATACAAGCAAATTACTGGAGGCTTGCAGCAGTGTGGATCCTCTTAAGGAGTGTTGCAGACCAATTTGTCAGCCCGCAATTATGGAGGCTGCACTTCAGATTTCAGGAAAACAGTTGACAATCAATGAGAACAAGAATGTAGTAGGCGGGTTTTCTCATGGTGATTATCTTAGTGACTGTAAAGGAGTGGTTTATGCATACATTTCGAGGAAATTATCAATGGACACAGCAAATGCCGCATTTCGAATATTATCATCCTGCAAAGTTAACAAAGGTATAGTGTTGGAGTATCCTGAAGTTGTCTACAAAGAAAGACTTGCAATTTTTTTTATTTTCCTTCAACATTTAATTTCTGTTGTCGAATTTTTCCTTTTTCTTTCATATTGTCTTATAAATCATGTCATCGCCTGTATTATATTGTTTTTGTATTTGATGGTCTAAAAGGTTAGATTAATAAATGCAGGATAATGCTACATATTTCATCAGATAATTACATATCATGTTGGAACAGTGCCCCTTAGTGCACTAACTGCTATTTAGTTGTATTTTTATCAGATAATTAAATTTGATTTTATTCTTTAGCTTACTTTTAACTTGTTTTTTTTCTTTCCGTTTAGTAGCCGTGAAATTCATATGTTTGACCTAGTCTTTTTTAAATAATCTTTGTATACTTTTGTCTCTTCTCATTTGGTAGCATTACTTGTGCAGTTTGTCCTTTGGATTTTAAGCAGCCGTCAGAAGTGATCAAAGCATGTCGCAATGTTGCTGCCCCGAGTCCTTCCTGCTGCAGCTCGTTAAATGCTTACATTGCGGGAATACAAAAACAAATGTTGATTACAAATAGACAAGCCATGATCTGTGCAACGGTTTTTGGATCCATGTTGCGGAAAGGAGGGGTTATGACTGATATTTTTGAGCTTTGTGATGTTGACTTGAAAGATTTTAGCATACAAGGTTACTTTCTATGCATGATATTGTTATTCACACTTTTTATTTTTCCTTCCTAAGCTGATGATTTAATTCTTTTTGTTTTTGTGGCTACTGGAGCAGCATATGGACAAGAAGGTATGTTTTGCGTTTCTTCCTCTTTAACCTTTATTGCCCTCTGCCGTGCTTAACTAAGATTTTACTTGCACTTTTTATATAAGTTTGCGCACGTATATAATTTTTACCCTAAAAATAAGAAAATTCCAGGGAGCTTAGTTGGAGCTTTTTTTAGCTGTGGTAATGCTTGGTGCTATGCTAAAGGGTTGACTGACTGTTTTTCTCCGAGTGTTAAGTGTTATTTTTATCTTGACTGCAGGATGTCTCCTTCGAAGCCTGCCTACAGATGTGATATTTGACAATGTAACTGGCTTCAGCTTTACATGTGATTTGAGTGACAATATTGCAGCACCATGGCCTTCATCATCTTCAATGACATCAATTTCCCTTTGTGCACCTGGTAACTTCTCAAAAGAATTGATCTCTTAGTCTCTTGTTTCGTTCTTATGTAAATTTAATTGGTTTAGGTTACTACATATTCACTTATATGCTTACACTTATAGTACTGTGTTTCGCAGAGATGTCGCTGCCTGCATTACCAACCTCGGAGACTTTTAAAAACACCGGTGCATTTCATTGTCCCTTTGAATGCTGCTGTTATTTATGACATCTTGAAAATATTTTAGTTCCAACTTGCATGCTAAGTTGGGAGTTTTGGTATTTTCTTGTGGCCTGACCCTGACCCTGACCCATAAAAATTGATGTTCTTCTGTTGTTGTTGCAGGCTGTGGTGGTGTTGTGGTGGAATTTCTAGTACCCATTTTTTCATTTTTTGTTTTCAGTGCATTTTTGCTCTGAAAGTATTAATCTGAGGGTTGGGATGGTTTATTAGGGGGGGCTTTTTGGAATTGACCTTTGGTGTGGATTTTGCTTGTAAATTTTGAGTAGCCTTTGTCCTTGTATAGCACAAGTTTCTTCCTTTCATCTTCTTTGTTGCTTTCAGAGTCCCACAATTATCACCAAGTGCCACAATTCCAAATGAAAAAAAAAAAAAAACAGAAATTTGATCAAATATGCCTCCCTCCGACCTAACACAGACCTCTAAAGTAAGGATGACTAAAATTGGGTTTTGCGTTGGGTACTTCAATTTTTTCTAAGTTTAAGTAAGATTTCTTTGACTAATCAAAGAGTGCAACTAATTGTAATGGAGTATCTCTGTACTGTAAAATAATAAATAATGCTAGATTTTGTGTAACTTGAAGCAAATTATGACAAGTGATGACCGTTTTGTTAACCAAAATAACCTGAAATTAAAAGCTGTTGGTTTTGCCCCTAAAAAAACTAAGAAAACGTAACATAGAGATAAAATGTTACCTATGTAACCCTATTAATTGAAAAACCTCAAAATTGTTTTATCACATTCTTTAATTCTTTTTTTTTTTTATTAATTTCAATAATTTTATTCTCTTGTTTTCATATATATTTCTCTAAAAAAAATAATGTGTTATTTATGGAAATAAACTCTTATTTTAACAACTTTTTAATTTTTTAATTTAAATATTTAAAATATATATTATTTGTATGTATTTTTAAATATAAAAATAAAAAGATAATAAGAAAAATGCTAGCATAGGTTGAAAAAAAATATTATATATTAACTTTTAATAAAATTAAAGCGTTTTAATCAAATTTTGGGTGCAAATATAATTGGCAGATCTCAAACAACAAATCGCCTTCCTTTAAAGAAAATAAAAACAAATCGCCTTCCTTAGAAGAAAATAAAAACAAATCGCTAAGCCTGGTTATAATGATCTGTTATTTATGTCAAGTTTAAATGATATTTTATGGGTAATAATCTAAAAGCTTTTGTGGACTATAACGCGATGAAACGACGTAAGTGATCAGAGAAACTGAAAGCGTCCCCAGCTCAACTCATCTTGATTTCATCGGAAGTCAAAGAGATGAGCAACGAAGTTCAGACAAGACGGCTCTGGTGTGTTGATGTTATTCAAGAGGACCGTAAGGGCCGGGGAATGCTGAAAGAGCTTCCCGTTTAACAACAACGTTGATACTATAGCCCTATGGGAGTGGTGACCCATAGGAGTAGTCCCTCAACAGCTATACTTGAACGACGGTGGCTCCATACCCTGAAAAAGGAAAAAGAAAAAAAAAAGGATTGTAGTCGATGACTTATGTAAAGCCTGAGGACTTTCATCTAACAGTCCCCAAGGCTAGTTGGACTCTTTTAATCCTCCTCGCTCATAATCCTAGGCTTTTCTCATACACTTAGAGATGGACTTGTGGCCTCCACTACCACCACCTCCGCCTCTAAGCGACTCCGAGAATGAAAACGACTTCTTTAAAGCCCTTAGACTCCATTTAATACACTCTAAAACCACTAGGAGAAACTGATTTCGCAAAAGCTAGACTAAGAATAATGGATGCTACGAAAACAGAGAGAGCCCTCGTGCTTATGTGGATGGGTTGCTTCAATTTCCCAAGACTAGAGAAGGGGATTTTCCTACAAAAGATGAAAAGTGCTTAGCTTCAAATGGGATTACTTGTGTACTTCCTTTGAGCCCCATATACACCATCACCTCTTTTGCGACTGCTAAAGATATTTGGGATTACATAAGTAATCTTGATTCTCAGGATGATTCTCCACCTTTCTATCAGTTGCAACATGAAGAACATGCCTTAGCTTATGGGGAAAATAAAGAAAGAAGTGTGCTACACTATTTATTATTACCGAAGGCTTAGGCTTCTATGGGACCAGCTGAACATGAGGGACCCCTTTCAAAGATAGGGGCTCCGATTCTAAAGGCTCTTGTCGGGAAGAATTTCATATAACATAGAATAGCCTTATTTATAGAGTATAAAGGGGCTCTCTAAAATTTTTATGGGCTTGAGGCCTGAGTTCGAGAATGTTAGATCCTCAATTCAATTTCATTGCCTCCACCAGACATTGAAAGAGCAGTTGCTGATGTGAGATCCGAGGAGACTCGACTTGCTCCCCTTTACTAGGTTGGGTGCTGGGGGTCGATCTTCTATTACTCAGGGTGCTTCAGATCAGGTTCTTGCGGCTGAACATGCTTCGGGACATCGACCCTATGGTCAGAATCTTCAATCTGGAAGCTCCGCTGGTGCATCAGGCCAACGAGACATGTCTGCAATCGCCACTATTGCAAGAAGCCGGGTCACATGATTGCAGACTCTCACAAGCGGCAGAATGCAAACTCTCGTCGACAGTCAGACACAGCTCATCTTGCTGCTCCCCCAGAGACGCCTACTGAATCGGAGACTTCCCAATCCCCTTACTCCATAGGGCCTCTGCTGCATTACTTCTATGATCTTAAGAGTACGCCCACACCCGACACAGATAGTTTTACCCCACGACAGCGGAAGCAGATTCAGAGGTTGAATCCGTCTTGTCATATCTCTTCCTCCTCTGTTACAGGTATTTGCTCCCCCTTACGCTTACAACATAGGGGGCTGCTTACTTTCTTCGGGCGCATCGAAGAATATGACTGGTGATTCTTCACTTCTTTCTTCTCTTCGTTCTCCATCTAAGTTCCTTATTGTTTCAACTGCAAACTCCGAACAATTCCCTCTAGCCAGTCTTGGTACTCTCTCTCGTTATCATCGAATATGTTATGCTCTTTTTCATCTTCTCGCTCTCTCAGTGAATCTTCTTTCCGGCTTGAAAAACAAAAAAAAAAGCTTCTATTCACTTCTCTCCTACCTCCTGTCTTGTACAGGATCATGCGAGAGGCCCTATGGAGTAAGGGGATTGGGAAGGACCGTAGAGTTGGCAAGCTCTCTTTTTTGGAGAAACTTCGTTTACCTCAGTCTTTTGCCTTTTCTGCTGTGTCTGGTGTTGTTCCCTCTACTCCCCTTTTTTTGTTGTGGCATCGTAGATTAGGATAGGACATGTCTGCAGCCCACGTCTTAGATATTTTATTTCTACTGGAATGTTGGGGTCTGTACCTAAACTTGTATGGGTTGCAAGCTGGGAAAAGACTCTTCCCTTCCTTTATTAAATAAGCTCTTTCTACTTCTCCTTTTAATCTAGTGTCCGAAGCCCATCCTGCCCCTATGTTATCGAAAGGAGGATCATCCGTATATGTTATTTTTGACAGAACAATGAAAAAATTGACTAAAATCAAGGTTTTCCGCTCTGATTCTGGGGGGGAATATATCTCCGCTGCCTTCCGAACTCTGCTTGCTTCAACTCACTTCACTTACAAAGCGCTTTCCCAACGATCCTGCCCCCACACTCCTCAGCAGAATGGAGTTGCCGAGCGGAAGCATCGCCATATATTGGAGACAGCTCGCTCTCTCTTGCTCTCCGCTTCTGTCCCTAGTCAATTTTGGGCTGAAGCAGTTCTGACTGCCGTATATTTTTTGAACCGAATACCTTCCTCTGTCATCTCTGGTCTGTCTCTTTTTGAGAGAAGATTTTCTACCCCGCCTGACTATGAAGAGCTTCGAGTCTATCGGGAGAGGATGTGGTAGTAACCTCCGCAGCTTCGTCTAGAGCCGGGCGTCCAGCAGTGTAGGAAGACTCACCCTAGCCACTATAGCGACCCCACCCCCAACTCTAGCGGAGAAGCCCCCTCCATCCACTTCCCCTTTTCCGTGTGCCCAAAAGCCCTATATCCCGGTTTATGAGCCCTTTTCTGATTCCCTCACCCAATCTCATGAGAAGCCTCGGTCTCAGTCCATTCGATCCATTCAGTCAAGCCAGTCGCAAACCGGTCTGTCTGTCAATCAAGGAAGAAAGCTCTAGTTCAAATAGGTAACTGATAAACGAGTTTTAGGCTCGTTTATGGTCCTAGTTTTTAGGCTATTTTTCATTAGTTAGGACTATGTTATTTCGGAATTATGCTCGTTTGTTCTTGTTTCAGGGTGATTAACGTTAAGTGGTACAAATAATGAAAAGGAGCAAAAGTGGAATAAATTTGGGACAGAATTGCGAATTTTGATGGTTCTGTAAGTAGCGCTACAGCGCTACTAAGGGAGCGCCATAGCGCTAGGAAGCAAATTTGAAGAAGTTCGTTTCTGACTTCAGCGCTACAGCGCTGCAACATGAGCGCTACAGCGCTTGGACGCAGTTTTCAGGAGGTGGTTTCTGACTTTAGCGCTACAGCGCTACCATAAGAGCGCTACAGCGCTGGTGCCCAGTTTTTCCCCATTTCAGTTTCTGACTATAGCGCTATAGCGCTACAATGACAGCGCTACAGCGCTGGGTTGCGATTTTTCACCAAGTTAATCACTTCTAGATGGGCAATTGGGTCTTTTCCACTCGAGAATAAAGGGGGGTTTTAAAAGAAGCATAGTGGCGACTGAGAGAGGATTGACCTAGGGAGACGGCTGAAGGCACATGCTAGAGGATTGCGAGCGGACTTGAAGAATTGATCACAGTTTTTCTTCTTTTCTACTTTAAATTTCTGTATTTTGGATGCTTTTAATTTCTCCTATGGTTATTATGGATTTAATCATGAACTAAACTATTAGTCTAGGGTTTTAATGGATTCTCCTGAACCTTTATTTTAAATTAATGCAAGTTTTATGATTTCAATTTTATCTTGTGATTTATTCAATTTGTTTCTAATGTTTGTGAATGATTGATCACCATTAACATGAAATATATGATTTTGATTCGAAATCTGAAAAGTGAGAATTGAATATGCTGTAATTGAATAAACATAGATTTCA
Organism: Humulus lupulus; assembly: GCF_963169125.1. Lineage (NCBI taxonomy): Eukaryota > Viridiplantae > Streptophyta > Magnoliopsida > Rosales > Cannabaceae > Humulus > Humulus lupulus. Next base: position 27,862,542 of record NC_084800.1, on the reverse strand, counting down.
TATTAGGACGAGAGTACCTGTGTGGTCTGTGTAGTTTTAGGGTTGTTAATCTTAATGCCTATCTTATGTTTATTTATCACAGAGATGTAGGAAATTTGCATAAGATTGAGACTTATATATCCTAATACGAATATAAGTTATTAATGTTGACCTGCTATCACAAGAGAATAATTGAATAGTAAGATTTGTGTTAAGGAGAATTAAAGAGGATGGTTGATGAAATTAATTGCCCTAGTTTTTAATCCATTGAATTTTCGTAACGTTATTTGTTTTTCAGTTATTGAAGTTAATTTTAGACTTTTGTTTTACAATTTTAGTTAATTCTTGTGACTCAATTATTGTCAGCCAAATAGAAATAGGAATTAAGTTTGGGTACTTAGTATACAGTCCTCGTGGGAACGATCTCACTTACTCTTTATTACTTGTTACGATTACGTGCACTTGCGTATCGATTTTACATAACAAGTTTTTGGCGCCGTTGCCGGGGACTGTTTTTACTAATATCAAGAAAGTAATTCTTTTTCTAATTTGGTTACCTTTCTTACCATTCTCATTCTAGTTTTCTGTTGCACTTTGTGATTTCAGGTACTCATATAGTTTATGCGACGACAGGGGTCTGAGTCAAGGGTGCCTGTTGATCCGGAAATTGAGAAAACCTGCAGAAGAAATCGGAAACAGAAAAGGGTAGAAAAAATGGCTCAAAACAGAGGTAATGGGGGGATCGACAACATTGCCCATGGTAACGATGAGAATAGAAATTCTGGGATAGCAGCGGATAATGTTGGAGGAATAGGAGTTGCACCAGTTCAGCAACCAATGCAAAGAAGTTTGCGGGACTATGTGCTACCTACTGTAACGGGGGCACAGTCGTGCATTAGACCTCCAACGGTTGAGGCTAATAATTTTGAAATTAAGCCTGCTATTTTGCAAATGGTACAATCATCAGTTCAGTTCGGGGGATTGCCAACGGAAGACCCAAACTTACATCTGGCTAATTTCCTAGAGCTCTGCGCCACATTCAAGATGAATGGAGTGACAAACGATGCAGTGAGGTTGAGACTTTTCCCGTTTTCATTGAGGGACCGAGCAAAGAGTTGGCTTATTTCTCTGGAAGCCAATTCTATAACAACATGGGAGGAGCTGACTCAAAAATTTTTAGCAAAATTTTTCCCACCATCGCTGTCGGCAAGGTATAGAGGTGAAATCAACAATTTTCACCAAAAAGATGGTGAATCGTTGTATGATGCGTGGGAGAGGTTTAAGGAGCTGTTGAGAAAATGTCCCCATCATGGAATCGAAAAATGGATGCTAGTCCATATTTTTTACAATGGTTTGTGTGGTACTACTCGCACAATCATAGATGCAGCGTCTGGAGGAGCGTTCATGAGTAAAAGCGCCAACCAAGCTTATGATCTGTTGGAGGAAATGGCCATGAATAACTATCAATGGCCATCAGAAAGAGAAACCAATAAGAAGGTGGCTGGAGTGCATGAATTGGATGCCATTTCAATGTTGTCAGCTCAAGTGGCAACTTTAACTAAACAGTTACAGCAGAATAACATTCATGCTCAGGCTCCAGTGATGCAAATGCAGATAATTTGTGAGTTATGTGGGGGGCCTCATTTATTTGAACAATGCACGAATAGAGATTTTAACAATATGCCTATGGAGCAAGTGCAAGCAATAGGGAACTTCCCAAGACCTTCCAACAACCCATATTCCATGAATTACAATCCAGGGTGGCGAAATCACCCAAACTTCTCATGGACAACTGGGCAGGGCAGTCAGCAACAGTTTCAACAGAATCAACCGCAGTATCCTCGACCTCCTCCTGGGTTTTATCAGTAGCAACCAGTAAGACCTACACCGCAACAGATGCAAGCAAAGCAAGACGGTCAGGCCGATGTGTTGACTCAGTTTATGACTGAAACGAGATCATCAATTCGGAGCTTGGAAACGCAAATTGGACAGTTGGCTACGCTTATGTCAAACCGAGCTCAAGGGAACTTGCCAAGCACTACTGAGGTGAATCCAAAAGGGAATCCTAACGAACAGTGTCAGGCGATTACTTTGAGGAGTGGAACAGTGTTGGAGGGAACAAATGTGGAAAAGAGCGTCGAGCAGAAGCAAGATCAACAGGCACCCACTGAAGAGGACAAGAAGACTTGTGAAGAGAGGGTTAAAGAGATTCCGCCAGCAAGAGAAGTGGTACCTCCGGTGTCTATAGATCATCACAGAAAAATTCCATTTCCACAGAGACTCCAAAAGAACCGTCTTGACAAGCAGTTTGCAAAGTTCTTAGAGGTATTCAAGAGGCTGCATATCAACATTCCCTTCGCAGAAGCATTAGAGCAGATGCCCAGTTACGTTAAATTTATGAAAGATATTTTATCAAAGAAGAGAAAGATGGAGGATTACGAAACCGTGGCATTGACCGAAGAGTGCAGTGCTATTTTGCAGAGGAAGCTTCCACAGAAGTTGAGAGATCCTGGAAGTTTCACAATCCCATGCACAATTGGTAACTTTGAGTGTAAACATGCACTATGTGATTTAGGAGCCAGCATAAATCTCATGCCTCTATCGGTATTCAAAAGACTAGGTTTGGGTGAGGCAAAGCCAACAACTGTTACACTACAGTTGGCCGATAGATCACGGGCTCATCCGAGGGGGATTATTGAAGATGTGCTAGTGAAGGTCGACAAATTCATTTTCCCTGCAGATTTTATTGTGCTAGACATGGAGGAGGATGCAAATGTCCCAATTATTCTTGGGCGACCATTCCTAGCAACAGGACAAGCTCTAATAGATGTGCAAAAGGGAGAGCTGAAACTCAGAGTTGAGGGGGACGAGGTGGTGTTTAGTGTCTTCAAAGCAATGACGTACCCGATGGCTAGTGACAGTTGCTACAGTGTGGATGTGATAGATAAGACAGTTTTGAAAAGAAGGGTCAGTAGTGATGCTTTAGAGGCAGTGTTGACTGGTGGGGAGGAAGATGAAGATGATGAAGAGATGAAAGAATATGTAAAATGGATTAACTCTTACCACCCGTATACAAAGAAATTTGAAGAGTTGGCAGAGGCCACTGATCGACCATTAACTTCCATTCAACAGCCACCGAAATTGGAATTAAAGGCTCTTCCTGAGCATTTGTGTTATGCGTTCTTAGGGGAGAATGAGACCTTGCCAGTAATTGTTTCAGCTGATCTCTCAAAAACTGAATTGGAGAAATTGTTGAGGGTTTTACGAGATCATAAAATGGCCATTGGATGGACATTGGCGGATATTAGAGGAATAAGTCCTTCGACAGTAATGCATCGAATTTTAGTGGAGGCAGAAACCAAGCCATCTATAGAGGCTCAAAGGAGGCTCAATCCAGCTATGAAGGATGTTGTACTTGAGCAGATTTTGAAATGGTTGGACGTCGGGGTGATTTACCCAATTTCTGATAGTGCTTGGGTGAGTCCAGTGCAGGTGGTGCCAAAGAAGGGTGGAATGACAGTAGTCAAGAATGAAAACAACGAGTTAATTTCAACTCGAACTGTGACCGGGTGGCGCATATGCATCGACTATCGTAAGTTAAATAAGGCTACACGAAAAGATCACTTCCCACTTCCTTTTGTTGACCAGATGTTGGATAGGTTGGCAGGAAATAAGTATTATTGCTTTTTAGATGGTTACTCAGGTTATCATCAAATTGCCATCGCGCCAGAGGACCAAGAGAAAACGACATTTACATGTCCCTATGGCACGTTCGCTTTCAGGAGAATGCCATTCGGGTTATGTAATGCACCAGCAACATTCCAACGGTGCATGATGGCTATATTTTCAGATATGGTGGAAAGGAGCATTGAGATTTTTATGGATGATTTTTCGGTCTTTGGCTCTTCCTTTGATCTGTGTTTGGGTAATCTGAAAAATGTATTATACCGGTGTGAAAAAGCAAATTTGGTGTTAAACTGGGAAAAATGTCACTTCATGGTTAAGGAGGGAATAGTACTTGGGCACAGAATATCTAGTAAAGGTATTGAGGTGGATCGAGCCAAAATCTCAGTAATAGAAAATCTTCCCCCACCAGTGTCAGTAAAAGGAGTACGAAGTTTTCTTGGGCATGCTGGATTTTATAGAAGATTTATCAAAGATTTTTCAAAAATTGCCAAGCCTCTTTCGACCTTGTTAATGAATGGAATAAAGTTTGATTTTAATGAAGATTGTTTGAAAGCTTTCAGAAAGTTAAAGGAGAAGTTGATATCTGCACCGATTGTTGCCACACCAAATTGGGACCTTCCATTCGAATTGATGTGTGATGCCAGTGACTATGCGGTTGGGGCTGTCTTGGGTCAGAGAATTGATAGGGTCTTTTATACAATTTATTATGCAAGCAGAACAATGAATGAAGCTCAATTGAACTATGCCACCACTGAAAAGGAGCTGCTTGCAATAGTATTTGCAGTTGATAAGTTTAGACCCTATCTCGTTGGAAATAAGGTAATAGTGTACACTGATCATTCGGCCATTAAGTACCTCATGACAAAGAAGGATGCAAAGCCTCGATTGATACGGTGGATATTGTTGTTACAAGAGTTTGATATTGAGATCAGAGATAAAAAAGGAACAGAGAATTCGGTGGCAGATCATTTATCAAGGTTGGAGGTTGAAGAGACACCGAGTGATAAAAAAGTACAGATAGATGACAGTTTCCCCGATGAGCAATTGTTTGCTATTAGAGGAGAGGTGATTGTCCCGTGGTATGCTGATTATGTGAATTTCTTGGCGGCTAACATAGTTCCTTCGGAGATGTCTAGACAACAGCTTAAGAAGTTTTATTCTGAAGTAAAACACTATTATTGGGAAGAACCGATTCTCTACAAACATTGTGCCGATCAGATCATTCGTCGTTGTGTGCCTGAAGAGGAAATGCAATCCATATTGTCTCACTGTCACACGTTGCAATGTGGAGGGCATTTTGGGGGAAATAGGACAGCAGCCAAGGTACTTCAATCGGGATTCTTTTGGCCTAGTCTTTTTAAAGACGCTCATAATTTTGTCAAGGCATGTGATCGTTGCCAACGCACTGGTAACATCACAAGGAGGAATGAAATTCCTTTGACCGGAATTTTGGAAGTGGAACTTTTCGATGTCTGGGGAATTGACTTCATGGGACCTTTTCCGTCATCATACAACAATCTTTATATATTGCTAGCTGTCGATTATGTATCTAAGTGGGTTGAAGCAGCGGCAACACCAGCTAATGACGGTAAAACGGTTCTCAATTTCCTTCAGAAATATATTTTTACTCGGTTTGGAACTCCTAGAGCTATAGTCAGTGATGAAGGGAGCCATTTCTGCAATAAGCAATTTGATGCATTGTTGTCTAAATACGGTGTAAGACATCGAACTGCTTTGCCCTATCACCCTCAAAGCAATGGCCAAGCAGAAATCTCAAATAGGGAAGTGAAGAGTATTTTAGAAAAAACGGTGCAAAGCTCGAGGAAAGATTGGTCCAAAAGACTTGATGATGCATTATGGGCGTATCGGACAGCTTTCAAAACTCCAATTGGTATGTCGCCATATAGATTGGTTTTCGGTAAGGCGTGCCATTTACCAGTAGAGTTAGAGCACCGAGCATATTGGGCAATGCAGAAGCTAAACATGGACATGACTGCCGCGGGGGAAAAGAGAATGTTGCAGTTGAATGAGTTAGAGGAATTCCGGAATGAGGCCTATGAAAATGCGAAAATCTACAAGGAACGAACTAAAGCATGGCATGATAAGAATCTTGTACAAAAGGAATTTCAACCGGGGCAGCAGGTGTTATTATTTAATTCAAGATTAAAGCTCTTCCCAGGAAAACTGAAATCTAGATGGTCCGGGCCGTATACAATTGTGAAAGTATTTCCATATGGAGCAGTAGAAGTATGCAGCGAGAAGAGTGGAACCTTTAAAGTGAATGGGCAGAGACTTAAGCCATACTTGGGAGGTCCCTATGATCAAGCCAAGTCGGTAATTATTTTGCGTCCTCAGTGATGAGGAATCCAGCGTCCGGCTAAATGACGTTAAAGACAGCGCTTTGAGAAGGCAGTTCTCAGTTGTAAATTTTATTTGGTTTTAAACAATGATGGGATTTTGTATTTAGTTGTTATTTTTATTTTTTATTTTCATGTATTGTTGAACCGTGAAAATCGTGAAAAAAAAAAAAATGAAAAAAAAAATGAAAAAAAGATGAATGGGGTGATTTCAGGAGCTGTAGCGCTACAGCGCTACACTTAGAGCGCTATAGCGCTATTCTCAGAAAAGAACAGGTCATTCGGGGTTCAACCAGCGCTGTTAAACAAGCGCTATAGCGCTGGTTCCAGAGGCAAACATCCCAAATCGCGTATGAGCGCTATAGCGCTACCCATATAGCGCTATAGCGCTAGGCCCAGAATTTTTTTTAAAAATCAGAAAGGTGCGATTTTCTTCCTCATTTCCTCATCTTTCTTCTTCTTCATTCCTATTTTCTTATTCCCATCTTCTCCATAACCTCCATAGCTTTTCCATTGAAATTTTTTTTCCCAGAAATTTCTTCCCACACTCTCCATCTTTCCTTCATTTCTTCTCTTATTTCCTTCTTTCTTCCCTTTCTTTCCAACCTACTTCAATTTTTGCCCCAAATCTATTTTTGAAACCCTAGAAATTCATTGACCTAAGTTCTTGCAAAAAGAGGAAATTCTGAAGGGGGCATTCACATTCAAGCTTCAGGGAATCAATTGCAAAGGTTTGGTAAGTGGTTTTCTTCCCTTTCCTCCCCCGTTTTGTTTGTTGTGATATTTGGGATTGGCTGGCCGTGATTGATTGAAGAGGGAGAATCCTTTCTGTGGCTTGGGTTTGGGGATTTTAGTTGATTTGCTTGAAAGGTTGAATATTGTTACTGTTTGTGGAAAGGAAAATGGTCCATTAATAGGGGAGGTGCTGTCAAAATTTTGCCTTGTGGTTTGGTGATAATAGAGATAATGGCACCCAAGAGTAGAGCGGGTAGAAACAAGGGAAAGGGGCAAGCTTCTGCGTCTCAACCAAGGGAAGACAGTTCTGAGCATGAGTATGATGAGACTCGATTTATCAATTTCAAGGCTCAGGAATGGTATGAGAAATTTGTCAGGAAGCCTTTGATATCCGAGAGGGAAGTGGAATTTCAATCTGAACCGTTTGCTCATCCGATTTTTGAACGGGTTCGGGTGAATCTCATGAATAGGAAATGGGGCGATTTTGTAACAAGGCTGGCTCAGGCTAATGTGTCGATGGTGTATGAGTTTTATGCCAACTTACGAGATAAACACAATGACACAGTCTTTGTTCGAGGGAAACGTGTGCCGTTCACAGCTGAAGCGATTAATAAGGTGTTCAAAGCCCCGAATATAAAGCAGGAGGAGGAGGAATATGCCCAGTTCTTAAATGGTTCTATAGATTTTGAGGCTGTGGCTGATAAACTGTGCTTTGAAGGTGCTCCTTGGAATTTATCTGGCAGCCTCCCTAAAAGTATAGCCTCATGTCAGCTTAACATGGAGGCACGATTTTGGGCGTTTTTTGTGTGTGCTCGATTCATGCCTGTTAGTCATGTATCTGATATGACTAAAGATCGAGCCTTGTTGATGTACGCATTGATGCAGGGGATGAGTGTTAATCCGGGTATTTGGATTAAGGCTAACATCAATTTCATTGAAAAAGGGCACACTACTGGCGGTTTAGCCCATGGATCAGTCATCACAATGTTGTGCTGTAAGGCTGGTGTCCCAGAGTTCGTTACTGATATCTATCATTCGCTGCAGCAACCATTATCCATTAATTTGATGAATGACTATCCGGAGCCTTCTTTATATGTGCCACAAGCAAGAAAAAAAGGAAAGCGGCGTGTGGAAGCTGTTGTGGAGGAGGAAGATGAACCAGTTTTATTGAGTGGTGGTAGCAATTCAAGCTTGCAGCAAGTCAATGAGAAGTTGGACTATCTAATCCAACAGAATCAATATGTGGTTCAGCAGCAGCATATGATGAATCAGTACTTGGGCCAGCGGTATGATTATGAAGTGAGTCATGTGGCTCAATTAAACAATTTGGTGAACCGCTGGTCGCTAGATGATTCAGATCGCACGTATTTTGCTCCACCTCCACCTTATCCACCGTACTCTCCGTTTTACAATCCTCCGCCAGCCCCGTCCTTTACTGGTTTTCCTGCACCTGAACCAGCGCCATCTCAGCCTTTTGAAGGTCCTTCTTTCCACCCACCACCACCGCCATACTGACGTGGCTGGTCAGGTAAGTTCTCTTCCCTTGTTCTTTTCTTTATCACATTGGGGACAAGGTGCATTTTTAGTTTGGGGGAGAGTTTGTTTTGTTTTGTTTTTGTTTTGTTAGTCTTTTGTTTGATTTTCTGTGTTGTGTAGTGTAATTGTTAAACCATCATTCGTGTCTGTTGCTGCTTTGTTCTTGCTCATGAAAAGGAAATTGAATTCAACTGTGTGCTTGGTTCAATTGGTTTAGAGTTTAATTTAAAGGTTTTGTGGGAAATTTTTAATATGTTTTGAAAATGCAACATTTTGGAGTTTATTATATATGTTGGACTAGGGTTGGTGGTATGATAATTTGAATTCGATAGAACTTGCATTGTTTGGCCTTTGAGGCGAAATCCTTGATGACATGTGTTTAGAAAAGTGATTTAGGCAATTTTATTGGATCGATTGTGCCTTTCAAGCCAACCTTTATTTAATTATCCTTAGTCACTCATTTTGAGCTTTAACTTGGTTTTTATTCTTGATCATACTATTTAAGCCTAAATTTCCTAACGTCATTATTTTGTTTTCCTTTTCCTTTGTTATCATAAGCATATAATCTATGGGAAAGAAGACTGAAAAATAGTAAGGAATGTAGTATGATTGTACCAAAAGAAGAGAGAGAGAAGTCTTCGAGAAAATTTAAAAAAAAAAAAAAAGAATCTCTTTGTCACACTCCTCGATTATATATAGATATGGAAAATCTTTAGTTTGGGGGAGTGTGATTCAAAAATTAAAAAAAAAAAAAAAAAAAAACACACACACAAAGAGACAATGAAAAGTGTTGTAATATTTCTCTCTAATTTTATAAAAGGGTGATTTTTGGTGTGGCAAAGAAAAAAACGAGTTGGTTTTAAGGTTTTATGCTTATGGTAACGATTGAGCTTAAATGACAATTTTATCTACCCCTGCCTAAGCCTAGCTATAACCTATGAAAGTCCTTTTGATTTCAAAACACATGTTATTGACATTAGTGGAGAAGGTCAAAGCATATTGAAGAGTTGGTTTGTGGAATTGTTTGGAATGAGTTGAGCACATATGTTAGAGTCCAAGTGTTGTTGCTATTTTCGTGATATATTATTAATTTCCCTAATTGAACTTTATAAATTGGACTTTAAGGCAATTGAGTTGAAATTCTGGTTACTACAATTGCAATTGAGATTTCATGAGTTTTGGCAAAGTAGTGTAGATGGTAATGATGGTTTAGCTTGTTCATTTGTGTTTGTTTTGTTAGTTTAACTTAGTATTTACTCGAGGGCGAGTAAAGATTTAGTTTGGGGGAGTTTGATAAACGAGTTTTAGGCTCGTTTATGGTCCTAGTTTTTAGGCTATTTTTCATTAGTTAGGACTATGTTATTTCGGAATTATGCTCGTTTGTTCTTGTTTCAGGGTGATTAACGTTAAGTGGTACAAATAATGAAAAGGAGCAAAAGTGGAATAAATTTGGGACAGAATTGCGAATTTTGATGGTTCTGTAAGTAGCGCTACAGCGCTACTAAGGGAGCGCCATAGCGCTAGGAAGCAAATTTGAAGAAGTTCGTTTCTGACTTCAGCGCTACAGCGCTGCAACATGAGCGCTACAGCGCTTGGACGCAGTTTTCAGGAGGTGGTTTCTGACTTTAGCGCTACAGCGCTACCATAAGAGCGCTACAGCGCTGGTGCCCAGTTTTTCCCCATTTCAGTTTCTGACTATAGCGCTATAGCGCTACAATGACAGCGCTACAGCGCTGGGTTGCGATTTTTCACCAAGTTAATCACTTCTAGATGGGCAATTGGGTCTTTTCCACTCGAGAATAAAGGGGGGTTTTAAAAGAAGCATAGTGGCGACTGAGAGAGGATTGACCTAGGGAGACGGCTGAAGGCACATGCTAGAGGATTGCGAGCGGACTTGAAGAATTGATCACAGTTTTTCTTCTTTTCTACTTTAAATTTCTGTATTTTGGATGCTTTTAATTTCTCCTATGGTTATTATGGATTTAATCATGAACTAAACTATTAGTCTAGGGTTTTAATGGATTCTCCTGAACCTTTATTTTAAATTAATGCAAGTTTTATGATTTCAATTTTATCTTGTGATTTATTCAATTTGTTTCTAATGTTTGTGAATGATTGATCACCATTAACATGAAATATATGATTTTGATTCGAAATCTGAAAAGTGAGAATTGAATATGCTGTAATTGAATAAACATAGATTTCATATTAGGACGAGAGTACCTGTGTGGTCTGTGTAGTTTTAGGGTTGTTAATCTTAATGCCTATCTTATGTTTATTTATCACAGAGATGTAGGAAATTTGCATAAGATTGAGACTTATATATCCTAATACGAATATAAGTTATTAATGTTGACCTGCTATCACAAGAGAATAATTGAATAGTAAGATTTGTGTTAAGGAGAATTAAAGAGGATGGTTGATGAAATTAATTGCCCTAGTTTTTAATCCATTGAATTTTCGTAACGTTATTTGTTTTTCAGTTATTGAAGTTAATTTTAGACTTTTGTTTTACAATTTTAGTTAATTCTTGTGACTCAATTATTGTCAGCCAAATAGAAATAGGAATTAAGTTTGGGTACTTAGTATACAGTCCTCGTGGGAACGATCTCACTTACTCTTTATTACTTGTTACGATTACGTGCACTTGCGTATCGATTTTACATAACAGTAACCCACGAAGGAAGACGGGCAAATGGTATCAAGCTAGTACGGTACCGCTTTGATTCAACTAGTAGCGAAGGTGCCAATTGGTATCATTCCAATAGCTGTCCATTCCCATCGGGATGTGCTAAACTGCTTTCGGTTTTCGCTTTATGCTTGATAGTTTCCTTTCTAGGGCATATAAAGTTTTGTATCATACGAGATAGTGGTGACCCATAGGAGTAGTCCCTCAACAGCTATACTTGAACGACGGTGGCTCCATACCCTGAAAAAGGGATTCTAGGGGGGTTTTCAACCCCCCTAGATTGTTCAGTGGAGCTACTTGTTACCTTTCATAAAAGGTAACTTATTACCCTACTGTTGTTTAAAAGCGTAGCTTTAAACGATTGAAGTTTGAAAGCCTCTTCGAGTCTTTCATCATGAAGTATTTCAAACTCAAGATTTGGTTACTAAAAAGTTGCCTTAGCATAAGTCTTAGGAATAAAATCATAACTCCTTTTGAAGAAGGAAAGAGAAAGAAGACTATAGAGAAGACTATAGAGAGGTCTCCCCTTACTCTCTTTCCTATCGGAAAGAGCGGGGAGTTCTATGAATAGTTACGAAAGGTAATGAAGGGGGAAAGCCCTATTTTCATGTCAATGCGCATTGCATTCAAGGGAGTACTCAACACCTTAACAGCCCTTAGCTACTATTATGACCTATTATGACCTATTTAGAAGGACTATAACGCGATGAAACGACGTAAGTGATCAGTTTCTCTGATCACTTACGTCGTTTCATCGCGTTATAGTCCTTCTAACGAATCATGTGATTGGAATAAACTTGTAATGAGTTCCAGCAAGGAAACAAGTGAGTGAACTACGGGTGTAGGACACGAACGATAGGGGGTTCGGGGGGATGTGCCCCCTGAAAGAAACTAGGTTGGGAATGAAGGAACGGACTCCGGGGGCTCTCCCATAGCACTAAAGCGGAGGGAGAGACCTAGAGAGGGAGTGACTGAATGACCCAATGTATCGCAGACCGAAGGGACTCCTGGGTAGGGGTCCCGAGGGATGCATTGGCACTGTTGTAGTTTTAGTACTAACTACTATTATTCCCTTGCTTCTTTATAGATAGAGTATTAATACTTACCTTACTCGTATGGTAAGTAAACTAAGGTTGTTGTTAACTGTAGCTAAGGGCTGTTAAGGTGTTGAGTACCCCCTTGAATGCAATGCGCATTGACATGAAAATAGGGCTTTCCCCCTTCATTACCTTTCGTAACTATTCATAGAACTCCCCGCTCTTTCCGATAGGAAAGAGAGTAAGGGGAGACCTCTCTATAGTCTTCTTTCTCTTTCCTTCTTCAAAAGGAGTTATGATTTTATTCCTAAGACTTATGCTAAGGCAACTTTTTAGTAACCAAATCTTGAGTTTGAAATACTTCATGATGAAAGACTCGAAGAGGCTTTCAAACTTCAATCGTTTAAAGCTACGCTTTTAAACAACAGTAGGGTAATAAGTTACCTTTTATGAAAGGTAACAAGTAGCTCCACTGAACAATCTAGGGGACACTCTGACTACGAGGGCTTCCTCTCACTCTGATTCACCTCCCCTGGGGATTGTTAAGGGGTTGAAAACCCCCATAAGTCTTAGGAATAAAATCATAACTCCTTTTGAAGAAGGAAAGAGAAAGAAGACTATAGAGAAGACTATAGAGAGGTCTCCCCTTACTCTCTTTCCTATCGGAAAGAGCGGGGAGTTCTATGAATAGTTACGAAAGGTAATGAAGGGGGAACTCTTGCTCAACTCAACCAGACGACACAGTCTCAACCACCCTTGTTTTGGACCTTAGTTAGATCAAAAGAAGTGCTCCCGGGCTTTTCTAGATAGATGGCAAGGAGAGAAATTCCCCAAGGTTGCAACATTTGGATATGGATATGAAAGGCAGGGCACTCTCACTCTATTGCTAATGCAATAAATTCATCACAAACCTCCACCAAGGAACGAGACCTATATGTGTGGACAGGCGGCGGGAGCAAGTAAGTCCTGTACCAATTCGGTCAGTCACTCCGGTGAATCTGTCCCATCGGTGGGGACAAGGCAAGGCTTTCGATTGATTGTATCTTTGAAGTTGCTTACGAACCTGTTCATTCTGTATTGTAGTGCGAGTTCAAAGAAGGAATGAGAGATTCACGTAAGAAAGCGAGCAGTGTTCACGTGTTTTGTTTCATCTCGCTTTGATGCTGGGGAGATCCATAGATCTGGATAGAGTCTCGCTCATAGATAGAGGAAGAGTACGCGCGCTAGCGCGCTACAGCTTACGCAGGTGATCGGATCAGATAGCCCTTCGGGCAACCAACCAAACCCGGCACATCAAATTCCGATCAACAACTTAGAGGTATGGCTGAGTGGCTTAAGGCATTGGTTTGCTAAATCGACATACAAGAAAGATTGTATCATGGGTTCGAATCCCATTTCCTCCGGCACGGAAGTGGAACAGGCGGGCGAAATTACGTGAGAGAAAGAACCTCTTGGTGGAGTCCCCCGGAGGACAGAATAGCACTACTTAGTTACTAGACCGCGTACGGGATCCCAAATCGGCATATGAGGTGCTCCCACATGAATTTGACCACCTCCTGTTGCTTTGGGAAGAGGTCCCACTATGTCCATCCCCCACATAGCAAATGGCCACGGGCTCGAAATCGGATGGAGTTCTTCCGCCGGTGAGTGTATCATCTTCGAGTGTCGCTGGCACTTATCACATTTGCGGACATACCTTCGGGCATCTGCCTGCATATATGGCTAAAAGTACCCTTGAGATATAGCTTTATGCGCCTTCCTCCCGAGTGATCCCCGCATTCCCCTGCGTGTATTTATGCCATAACCAACTCGGCTTGGTCTGGGTGAAGTTGAGGTGAGGTCCTCCGAAGGAGACTAAATAGTACATCCGGGATGTTGATAGGTGTACGGGTATTCACCACTAGGGTTGATAATAGTCAAATTGATGAATTCTGGGAGAAATTTATGCACATATTATCGAGGAGTGATTGTGTAGGTGCCGAGACTATATCACAACCAGGATTGTATCAGGAATCCGTTTTTAACATGCTTCATGAGCATAAGAATCAAGAATTTAGCGAGGATATGTTAATGAAATTACAGTTAAAGATAGAGGATAATAACGAGTTCTCAGAGATGAATCTACGTTATCTGTCACCAGATATAGTTCAAATTCTTATAAAGAAGGATAAACCCACAGCCAGGGAATACCTAAAGAGTACTGGTTTCCTAACAGAGGAAGAGCAACTATTAATTAATAAATTTCACCATTACACGTTGGAGGCTATCATTGTTCATGTACTTAGCACTTTCTACGACTGTCAGAATGACCTACCTGCTATTCGCACTGCCACTCTGATAGAGCAGATAGATATACATGTTAGATATATGGCATCAATATTTGGTGTTAATACAATGATGGTTCCATCAGATCAATCAGTGGTTAAATCTATCAAAAATGAGGCTGAGGATCAAATCAAAGCTAAAAGAAAGAGTAAAGTATCAAATTTCTCGTTCGGTGTGTTATTGTTAGAATTCTTAGTTGATAGAGAGATTATTACTATTGATAGTACCATTAATTATGAGAATAATGATGTTATTAATAAACATGGTAAACGTTATAAACGTATGAACTCGTTTGCAATATGCAATTTCAATATGGGGATCCTCCCCGTGAAGCTCAATCTACCCATGGTATGTAAACCTAAACAATGGTGTCCTGTAAATAATACAATTAAGAAAGATTTATCTATAACGGATCTGCAAGGTGGGTACTTGAGTAAGCCTATAAGCGAAATATACAATACTAAACTTTATAAAACGCTTCCTCGGTATAAGTTGTTTTCGTCACGAGATATAGAGCACTTTTCTATTAAATTAAATGAGGATTACCTGAGCTTGTGTGATATCATGAATGCTTTGCAGGATCAAGCATTTACCATTAACAAGGATCAATTTCTTTTTATTCATAGACATTATGACCTATTTATAAAGCATAAGCTATCACCATCAACAGGCTCTCCAACTCGTTCGTAACCTCATTGGCTTGGATTCGTCTCCGTCCCAACTCTCTTCCCTTCGCGTACTCGTATGTCCTTTTCCCACTCCCCTCGCTCTACAAATAGGTATGATGACCAGTAAGAGGAAGCAACATAGTCATATTAGCCAGAGCACCCTAAACCGGCAACAACACGACCACCCAAAGCAATAGGAATAGAGAACGGGACTCGATTGAACGTATCAATATACATTTCCTTTCCGTCAACTAAAGTCTGTTCGTTTCCTCCTGAGTAAGGTAAGTATTAATACTCTATCTATAAAGAAGCAAGGGAATAATAGTAGTTAGTACTAAAACTACAACAGTGCCAATGCATCCCTCGGGACCCCTACCCAGGAGTCCCTTCGGTCTGCGATACATTGGGTCATTCAGTCACTCCCTCTCTAGGTCTCTCCCTCCGCTTTAGTGCTATGGGAGAGCCCCCGGAGTCCGTTCCTTCATTCCCAACCTAGTTTCTTTCAGGGGGCACATCCCCCCGAACCCCCTATCGTTCGTGTCCTACACCCGTAGTTCACTCACTTGTTTCCTTGCTTGAACTCATTACAAGTTTATTCCAATCACATGATTCGTTAGAAGGACTATAACGCGATGAAACGACGTAAGTGATAAGAGAAACTGAAAGCGTCCCCAGCTCAACTCATCTTGATTTCATCGGAAGTCAAAGAGATGAGCAACGAAGTTCAGACAAGACGGCTCTGGTGTGTTGATGTTATTCAAGAGGACCGTAAGGGCCGGGGAGTGCTGAAAGAGCTTCCCGTTTAACAACAACGTTGATACTATAGCCCTATGGGAGTGGTGACCCATAGGAGTAGTCCCTCAACAGCTATACTTGAACGACGGTGGCTCCATACCCTGAAAAAGGGATTCTAGGGGGGTTTTCAACCCCTTAACAATCCCCAGGGGAGGTGAATCAGAGTGAGAGGAAGCCCTCGTAGTCAGAGTGTCCCCTAGATTGTTCAGTGGAGCTACTTGTTACCTTTCATAAAAGGTAACTTATTACCCTACTGTTGTTTAAAAGCGTAGCTTTAAACGATTGAAGTTTGAAAGCCTCTTCGAGTCTTTCATCATGAAGTATTTCAAACTCAAGATTTGGTTACTAAAAAGTTGCCTTAGCATAAGTCTTAGGAATAAAATCATAACTCCTTTTGAAGAAGGAAAGAGAAAGAAGACTATAGAGAAGACTATAGAGAGGTCTCCCCTTACTCTCTTTCCTATCGGAAAGAGCGGGGAGTTCTATGAATAGTTACGAAAGGTAATGAAGGGGGAAAGCCCTATTTTCATGTCAATGCGCATTGCATTCAAGGGGGTACTCAACACCTTAACAGCCCTTAGCTATAGTTAACAACAACCTTAGTTTACTTACAGTACGAGTAAGGTAAGTATTAATACTCTATCTATAAAGAAGCAAGGGAATAATAGTAGTTAGTACTAAAACTACAACAGTGCCAATGCATCCCTCGGGACCCCTACCCAGGAGTCCCTTCGGTCTGCGATACATTGGGTCATTCAGTCACTCCCTCTCTAGGTCTCTCCCTCCGCTTTAGTGCTATGGGAGAGCCCCCGGAGTCCGTTCCTTCATTCCCAACCTAGTTTCTTTCAGGGGGCACATCCCCCCGAACCCCCTATCGTTCGTGTCCTACACCCGTAGTTCACTCACTTGTTTCCTTGCTTGAACTCATTACAAGTTTATTCCAATCACATGATTCGTTAGAAGGACTATAACGCGATGAAATGACGTAAGTGATCAGAGAAACTGAAAGCGTCCCCAGCTCAACTCATCTTGATTTCATTGAAAGTCAAAGAGATGAGCAACGAAGTTCAGACAAGACGGCTTTGGTGTGTTGATGTTATTCAAGAGGACCGTAAGGGCCGGGGAATGCTGAAAGAGCTTCCCGTTTAACAACAACGTTGATACTATAGCCCTATGGGAGTGGTGACCCATAGGAGTAGTCCCTCAACAGCTATACTTGAACGACGGTGGCTCCATACCCTGAAAAAGGGATTCTAGGGGGGTTTTCAACCCCTATAGTAGCTTATCGTAGCTAACAGATGATCTTCACCAAATTGGGTCAGAATGTAGCCCGATCCGAACGCAATTAGATGTCTCAATACTGACTACCTACCCGGACCCGGGCCGGAAAGGGGTAAATATAGCCCAAAGAATTATGGCCCTACACCGAGAAGCTATTTGTAAGGGACTCTCTTAGTCTCAAGTTGATTTGGGGTTGTGCTCAATAACTGCCGTCCCATCCCTCATTAAATTGCGAGTACAAAACGTTTGGTAAACCGTATTTAATGCTGAAAACTAGCAGTACTCGGGAAAATCCCTTCTTTAAATGAATATTTTGTATGACTAATTTACCCTAACTTAAATGCAATAAAATTACAACTTTACCCTTTCTAATTTTATTAGGGCTCTTCTATTCTTTTTCTTCTTCCCATGAAAATTATTTCTGCTCGCTTCCCTCTATCGCCGACCACCTAACCGACTATCCTCTACCATTGCCGGCGGCGTTACTTGATTTCAGGTAGTCTTCTCAATTTTTCTTCGTATTCTATTTTCTCATTTCGTCTATTCATTTGTTTCCTCTTATAATTATTCCAAATTTTGAGTAGGGGTATCATTGACTATTGTGTAGCTTTATGGTTTGATGATGATAATGATTTACATATCTACTGTTTTCGGACTCGTTCAGGACTAAGTCTAGAGTTTAATATGTGTACTTACTTGCGTCTAAGTTTGCTTCTGAATATATTTAGGATGAAGTAACCTATGGTAAATTTGGAGAGTGGCGACATAACATAAGAGATCATATTTTTGTGCTATATCTATCTATTATGTGCTGTGATTTGCACGTGTCTTATGGTTTTTGTCTCCTTTTATTTATCTATTTATTTATCATATTGTGGTTTTTGTGGCTGCTGTGCTAATGGTTTGATTGAACAGTGTAAATTTGGTAAAATAAGTTCACGAGAAAGTTAGTTTAATGGGTTTGGAAGTAGGTTATATGCTGAAAATGGTTGTATGTACAATGCAACAAAGCTATTTGATAAAATGTCTCAAAGAGATGGTGTGTTGTGGAATGTCATGATTGATACTTCATTTTCACTAGTAGGTGTATTAACATGAATTTTTGTGTTTGATAGAGTTCCATGAATCTTTCATTTTTTATTTTATGTTATTTCTTCTAGTATCATACATAGTTATAAATGATATGTAAAAGAAAAAGTAAATGCCAAGATGTCCTAGTAGATTGATTGCATTGTGAAACATACTGCTGCTATACTAGTACTGCTGGTGCATTTTTGGTTGGAAGGATGCACCGTCTGTTACTCATGTGAGGTAGTAAAGATGTCTGTATACCTTGAGGGCAGTCTCTTAAGTCTATAGCTATGATTTCAGGAATGCCTGACGGCAGTGCAGTCTATATTAGATGCATATGTTGTAACACGTTATTGTGAAACAAGAATATAATAATTTATCATTTATGTTAAGTGCCCAATTAGCATAACAAATTATGTTCTATTTGTGTTCTTTTTCTGCACCTGTTAATGCAAGCTGATATAAAAAGCCTCTGAAACTGCTGTTCTAATTGAATTGAGATTATTTTGCAACTGGTTTGTAAATTAGTAGGTGTATCTACTCTGTGTTGTATTCCTTAATGTCTAATTTTTGCAATCTATTATATTATATAGTTTGTCGGTTTGACAGTTACTTAGCCAGAAGAGTTATCAATTTAGTATGTCAAAATTTTACAATCTATTATATTGTTTGTTGGTTTGACAGTTACTCAGACACAAGAGTTATCAATTCTGTAGGGTACTTGGTTGTTGCCGGTATGCATTGTGATTTTCGTGTCAAAAACATGCAAAGAATAATTAATCAGAAATCATTTTTAAGAAACTAGGAGAACATTAATACCATAGGCATGCTAAATGAATTAAAACAAAATCGTCTGATAGCTTCAAGTTTGTTAGTTGCTGAGACTTTTAAGTTTGTTATTCGCAGCTTCTGAAGCACTAAATTCAATTGCTCCATGTCTATGTCTTACCTACGCCTGATTCCTAATTTCATGTCCCTGACCCCCTGTTAGTAACTGGTTGGATATGGAAAAACCCAACTTTCTTCAATCTGATTGTCATTCAATCTTGTCTACAATCAAACACGAAGAGAAGCAGATTCAGTTGAAAAGAAGGTCCATACAAACGTTCCTTTAAAAATATTATTTATATATTTAAAATTTTCAATTGTAGTTTTGTTTAAAACGTTTAGGTTAGGGATTTCTTTTGATTTTGGATTTGATGTGTGGGTGCAGGTGGTTATTGGATCTTCCCTCATCTGAAGCTGGTCTTAACCAGTCTAAAAAACACAAGATTTTGCAAACAAGGTGTGTGGCCGAGAACTCCTTGATGCTTTATATATATAAAGTCAGCCTTAAATTTTCCTTTGTTTGATAATGTATTCTGTTGTGTTCTCAGGTCATTGCCTGAATCTTTCCTTAGGGAAGATGATGTAAGTTTTTTTATTCTTCTTATGTTTTTTTCTTTCTTTGTTTTTTGAATTTCTTCAACTAAGGTATTGGGCCTTCTTGACATCTTCTTTTGCTAGATATTCTACGATACTGTAAAATCATGTGTGGAAGAAGCATTTGGAGTACGTCCTGTTGTAACAGGGAATGAAGTTGAAGTCGATAAAGATGGCTTGGAATTTCTTCACATGCCCAATAATATAACAAAGGTCATTTTATCATGCGTTGATAATTTGACCACCAAGGGTCTTTACCTGCTTGCCGAGATACTCACAGAAGGTCGAATGGAGTTTGTGAAAACACGTTGGAAGATGAAAAAGGTTGTGAGAGAATCTGTTTCAGTCATTTTTGGAGGCCAAAATTATAATCGACCTCGTACTATAATGGAAATTTCTGGACATCTAATTCAACTTCTTAATGGCCCAGGAAATTTCCAAGATAATCTTGTGCCATTTTTCACTTCAAAATCTGCAATTCAACAGGCTGCTGCTATGAAAGTATTGAATGTACTGGAGAGCTTTTCAACACAGATTCTGATTGCGATGTATAGGAAGCTAAAGGGGCACAAACGAAAGACGCCTCAGTTACTGCCCAACCGATGTGGATGGAATCGAGAATATCTGCTTAATCAAGTGAGAGAAGTTTGTAAGAAGATGCTTTCAGAAATTGGTAAAGGGGATCAGCTACCAGAGCCATTATCTAAAGCCTTGGCAATAGCATGCTTGGCACTAAAGCTAGCACCTGGTTTTCATAATTCATCCACGACAGAGTTCTGCCAACTCTCAGATGAAATAAAAGTTCTGCAGAATGAGCTAATAAAGGCTATCTGGTTAGTTAGAACAAATGTTGGATTACCAGAGCTGAAAAACATAAAGAACTTGGTGGATCCAAATGCTAAAGTATCAAACAAGTCTTTGCGGAAAGCAATATGGAAATTTTTAGTTGAATACCTTGTACAGTGCAGTGATTTGGATTCAATTCCAAAATCTTTATACAAAACTCTTTCTATTATAAACGGGAAATCTCGAAGCACACCAGAAGGGTTTACGCTGAAAGAGGCAATTGACGAAGAGGTAGAATGCATATTGAATGTTAGTGCTCATGCAAAACAGATTTTTTGGGATTTGCTGCCTGCGCATGATTTTGATGTTGATTTTACTGATGCATATATGCATGATCTGTCTGAAAGTGACGATGATTGTGGTTATGTTGATGATGAAACGGAGCAAGTTGATGATAGTAAAGTTGAAAGTACAGGGGACTTTGTACCATTTAATGTGAACTTGCCTACTGTTGAAGACTCTCGCTCTGTTGCACCGGACGAGAGGCCAGAACCAGAGATCTCTACTGGTGTGGAAAATGCTGATTTTTCTTCTGGGACGGCAAATGAAATGAATGACAAACAAACTACACATAAGAACCAATACATTGGGATCCAAGAAATTTGTGACGAGACAAGCATGTTTGCCTACAATCTCATTGGTCGAATGATGGAGGAGTTTGGACAAAAAGAAGGTCTGGAGATAGATTGGTTCAGTACTTCGTATCTCAGAGGTGGTTGTGCAGATAAAGAAGATTCTCAAGGTATCACAAAACTGTCTTCTCCATTGCTAGTTCTTTTTTTTTTTTTAATGGTAAGTAACCTTGATCTATTATTTAAGATTGCATTCCTTCCGGCTTATGGGCACGACCTATTTATCGAGGCAAAAACGGTATGCATTCAGTTCCTTGTAACATTACAGAAGCTGAAGTGCAAACTTCTCCAAAAGAATCTGTTGGGGCAACCATTGTTAGAGTGACTGAGGAGCTTCTACATTCTTTTCCCAAGAGGTAGAAAATTTTCAATGCTTCACTTAGCCATGTTTGAATACTTAATAATCTATATATCCGTAACATTCATTACCCGTCCTTTAATGTATCAGGAAGCATAGTTTAATAAATATTTTTTTAACTGTCTACTACTGCAGTGGAATGGAAAGGTTGAGGAAGTTGATGGCCCTATGATATCTAATCTTGAAGTAGACACCAGATCGAGTATTCTTGGCTGTTGAAATATTATCTTGCCTTCATCATCACATTTTTGACTATGTAGAGTTGCTATTACGCTCAAGTCAAGAAACGAGTCAACGATTTTTTGGTGCACATAGGACAGGGATGGTAACCATTTTTGCATTTTAGGTTACCTATCCTAAATTTGAGCATTTAGCTTTGATATAGCATTTTTGTATATATTGAGTGAAATTTTTTGCATCTGTCAACTAACTTCAATAAACTTTAGTACACCCCAGTTTCTGATCAGATGCAAATGGACATACGTGCTTGAGTTTTTATTAGTCAAGTATATGATTGCATTTATTATAATTCGAATCATTACAAATTAAGATAGTGGCGATGGTAGTTGAATCTGGCGATCAAAGGTGGACAGGGAATTCTCTCCATGGAGAAAAATAGTCAATAATAATGAAAAGTTATTATATAAAGTAAAAAAGCATTAACATTAAAAAATCATCACATTTTGTTGAAAAGTCAAACCTGACATATTATTTTAGGAAAATTTGAGTTTTTATGCTGGATGCTATCACCTATAATAAAAATGCAATCACACGTATACATGATATTTTCATCTCTTTTTCTCTCTCTCTCTCTCTACTCCCACGGCCGACGCAGCTCCACCACCGCTCATCTCCATATTTTTCTTAGATTTCCCCTCTTTTTCCATCTTTCCCCCTCTATTTGTCATCTCTTTCCTGCTTCATTTATCTTCTCTCTTGAAGTATTCAGGTGCACTAAAATAAATACCAAATGATAATTTTTGAAACCTACTAAAAATTCAATTAAAATATAAATTGATGTATTTCGAACATATCTGAACATGCCTTTTTAGTTTTTTTTTTAGTTTTTTTCACAATTTTTTAAAATCTAAAACGTTAAAATTTGCAGAAAACTTGATATACCTTGATACATCTTAATATACCTCAATACCTAACTTGATGGGTCCTAAAAAATCATGATTTTCATGAAAAACTCGATTCACCTCAATATGTCTCGCCAAAACTCGATACAATTAATTAAAAGTACATAACTTTTCACTTGGGTGTATGTTTGAGGTATTTTTTTTAATTGAAGATTTTTTCAAGATCTACACTTTTGAGATTTGTACATTACATTTGAGAAGTTTAAAGCTTGAAAACACCCGAAAGTTCAAAACAATACCCATTTTTTTCGAAGTTGGGTATGTTTTCAACCATTAAAATTCTCAAATGTGTATGACATATCTCAAACGTGTAGATTTTGAAAAAAATACCTAAATTAAAAAAAAAAATCACCTCAAACGGACATGTGAGTGGAGAGTTAAGCACATCCAATTAATTGCATCGAGTTTCAGCGAGGTGCATCGAAGCCTAGCTCGATGGGGCCTTAAAATCATGAATTTTATGATAAAACTCGATGTACCTCGATGCCAAGCTCGATAGGCCCTTAAAAGTCACGATTTTCATGAAAAACTCGAGGCATCTCGACGCACCTTGATGAAACTCGATGCAATTAATTGAAAGTGCATAACTTTTCACTCGGGTATCCGTTTGAGGTGATTTTTTTTTCAAGATCTACACATTTAAGATATGCACATATACATTTGTGAAATTCAAAGCTTGAAAACATGCCCAATTTTGAAAATATTGGGGTATTGTTTTGAACATTGGGATGTTTTTAAGCTTTAAACTTTTCAAATGTGTATGTACACATCTAAAACGCACAGATCTTGAAAAAAATACTCGAATTGAAAAAAAGTCACCTCAAACGAACACCAAAGTAAAAAGTTATGCATTTTCAATGAATTGCATCGAGGTGCGTCAAGGTGTATCGAGGTGAATTGAGTTTTTTATGAAAATCATGATTTTTTAGGGCCCATCATGCTGTGCATCGAGGTACATCGAGGTGCATTGAGTTTTCTGCAAAATTTAACCTTTTAGATATGAAAAAAGTGCAAAAACTGAAGAAAAAAATTGCAAAAAAAACCCCAAAAAATTATGGACAGATATGTTCGAAATGCATAAATTTGTGTTTTAATTAAACTTTTAGTTGGTTTAAGTTCCAACTCATCAAAAATTATCATGGGATATATTTTTTTTAGTCTCCATGGATATTTTAAGAGAGGAGAAATAGAGCAGGAAAGAGAGAGGACAAATGGAGGGGAAAAGAGAGAAAGAGAGGGGAAATCTAATAAAAAATGGAGGTGGGTGTGTTGTGATGGAGGAGCATCGACCATGACAGTAGAGAGAGGAGAAGAGGGAGAAGATCTAAAGAAAGATGAAAGATATAGTGAGAGGGCATTTTGGAAACAATGGAAATAGTAGCATGAAAATGTCATGTGTATATAAGATTGTATTTTTTTTTGTTATTAGGGACCTCATCATGCATAAAAACTCAAATTTCCCTTTGATTTCAACTCTAGTCTTTTTTTGTTTCTAATTTTTCTTTTCTTTCTCAACTGCCAATAGTAGCATTCATTCCTACCTGTGTTATATTTTAATGCACTTAGAGCATATCCAATGGAGTAACAAAAAGTTGGTGCAATGCTAGTTGGTGCAATGCTATATTTTTTAATGGTGTTTCAATAAGTGTGCCAAATTTGGCACAAAATATAGTTTGTGCCAAATTTGGCATATTAATAAATGCTTTTTTTTATTTTTCATATTGTCACTAATTATTATAATTGAGTAGTTGATACCATATATTATTTTTTATTTATTGTACATAATTTGGATAATAAAAAAATTAATTTTTGTATGTTCTCAATAAATATTAAATGAATTATTGACTTTTTTGTGTTAATTTACAACTTGTGCATTTGAGTACAATTGTAAATATTGTACCAAATATAAGATTAACTCATTTTTTACATTTGGAAATGGTCTTAAATAAGAAAATTCTCATCCAATTTAAATTCGATTCTAAATAAATTGGGTTACTAAAATATTATAACATTATAAATTCTCCATTTTTCCGTGTGAGATCTAATAAATAGAGTAATATCCACTTTGCCGTAATTATATGTGAAAATTGTAGTAAAAATTCTTAATTGACCCCAAATCATACCATCCTATTATTACTTTTGCAGGAAAGTAAGACCGGACACAAACTATAATAATATAAAGTTACATTTAATTTCATATTAGTAGTCGACTCCATCTTATTTTTATTTCTTTATTTTCACTGGTCTGTTTAACCAAATGACCAACAAACAACTCTAGAATAACCTATCCCAATTATGTAACATCTCCACAATCCTTGACAGAGGGCAAGCTTCATAAAATGTTGACCTAAACTGCAGCAGGCTCCCCGGGGCAAAGCAAAATGATACTGTCGTTTCAGCAGGTTTCATTATTAGTTACCAGCCTCATTTCCCCAAACGTTGTCCCAAGCACCGGGCGCAGAAGCCTTAGGTCCCTCGATATAGTTCTGGTTCTGGTGTCCAGGTCCAGGTAGTGCAAGTGGGCGTCCATCAGGACCTAGTTGGTGAACCTTCCTTGACTTTGTTTTGATTCCTAGAATCCTAAAAGCAAATCTGGCAAGCTCTCCATACAATAAGCCCGAGCGCTCAAATAGCTGCAATGAAAATAATAATGTTACGTAACAGTCAAAGAGCCATTTTGTTGAGGAGAAAATAAGAGGGATGATGTCGAGGATGAGTGTCAAAGCAAAATTATTCACAAAATTAAGATACCAACATCCCAAAAGATCTTAGTCCAATAGGAAAGTATCATTGCCGCTTAAACATGCAGTAACTACATAGTTACTACCATAGAGGAAAGAGAGGATAATAGAGAGAAATCAACCTGAAGAAGAGCAGTCATGAAAAAATGAAAAGCTTGTGTATTCTGGTCAATGAGTATTGATATGCGACCGAAAAAGTTTACTACACCCTGCATCTGTAATATCAGGAAAGGACAAGCATAAGTATCATAATAATAAAGATTAAAACTATAAAGCTATCGCTTTCGTTGGACAACATGCTAGAAGAAATTCATTATACCCAACAAGCTTTTTACCAAGACATGCCTATACATATTTAAACATCCTAATCCCAAGACAAATGAGATACTGTCATATACATATATACATATAATGTGCATTATTCGTACCACCCTCAGTACTGAAATCCAAAATCCTGGAGGAGATGGAGGAGCACCATATGGATTATTTGGATCTTCAGCTCCATAAGGACCACCCATGCCCATCCCATAGCCACCCATTTGCCCTCCCATACCACCATTGTACATCCCACCCCCATATAATCCAGAAGATCCATAAAGTCCCCCTCCATACCCTCCTCCTCTGTACATGCTGTTGCCATACATTCCTCCAACTCCACCATACGAGCTGCCATACATTCCTCCAACCCCACCATATGAGCTACCATACATTCCCCCAACTCCACCGTATGAGCTTCCGTACATTCCCCCAACTCCACCGTATGAGCTTCCGTACATTCCCCCAACTCCACCATTCATCGTAGAACCATAGCCTGTGAAAATGTTGAAAAAGGAATCCTTAAGAAACAGAACAAATGAAAGGGATAATAAACCTAATACTGCCATGAAAGCCGAAGAATACCCCCGTAGGTATTGCTAGTCGCGTAGTTTTGCTCCCAAGGTCTCGTGGGAACAGGCCTAGAAAGAGTGCTTCTGTTAAGGGTGTTAGTCCTATCGGAAGTCGAAACAATTTCTCCAGGCCTTGCAGTTCCTGAAGCCTCGACCACGTCGCTTGTGCTTCCAGGTGATGGGGGATTGAATGGAGCAGGCCCAGATGACGAACCTGCCCGTTCCCAAGGTTTTGGGGGAGGATTACTAGCTGCAATAAGCTTAACACATCTCAAATTTCTTTTCCCTCAAGTGAAAATTATCTAAATCAAGGAAAACATCAAGTTATGATAACAAACTTCAAGCAATCTATTACAGTCATCATCACTCAATGGAAATAATCACCTCCAATGATAGCATCAAAATTCTTATAAAGAAAAATTCTTTTCTCGTAAGTGAAAATTCTCTAAATCAATTAAAACTCCTAACAGAATTCAAGCAACTTGTTACAGGTAATCACTCAAGTTACAAACTCAAATAATAGCATAATTCTGTATCGCCCCAAATAATGAGTCGCAATTCAATACAAAATTAACTTCACACTTAAATATTTAATTTAAAAAAAAATCGAAAACGTAAAATTGTGATTTTTTTTTATCAAAATTATAAGAAAAAAAATGACTGGGAAAAGAGTAGTAGAAATAGAATAAAAGAGAAATAAAAAAGATTAGGGTTAGAGAAGAAGAGGAACCTGAAGAAGGAGGTTGAGAATTAGAGTCCATAGGAGGGAGGGATTAGTAAAAGAAGAGAGAAAAATGGAATTAGAGTCCTCTCGACTTGATGCTCTGAAAACAGAAGAACCAGAAGAAGAAGCGACCGTTTCTGGGCCTACGGCTCTCCTCTCCCACTGCCATTTTGTTGTTATTATTATTAGAGCTTTATCATTATTTTCTTGATCTCTACATAATATAGATATCATTTTAAATTTTATTGTCCATAGGTCCCTATTTTTTAGTAAATACTACAATTTAATCCTTACACCCTATTTACCATTTAAAAATGATTAAATTTAAAGGAAAAACAATAATTCTAATTTTTTTTATTATTTGTGTAATATATCTGTTGTTTGTTTCATTCTCTGTCATTTTATTACTCTAATATTATTTTTCTCAAACTTTAATAATTTAGAGAAATTCTTAAGTGTTATACTCCTCAGAGAAATTATACTTTCAATTTTTTTTATATGATAGAGTTTTTAAAAAATTATGAATAATTTATTATATAAAAAATATAGTTAAAAAAACTCTTATATGTACGCGAAATAAATTATTTGAATCTTAATCAAGTACAAAGAATTAAAGTTTATCTCTTATTGTTTTGCAGTCATTATAACCTTCATTGTGACAGACACAAATCTTCACTCATTTGGTTGTCTTATCTGTCTAAAATCTTATCGAAGAAACACTTGACAGCCATATTTAAAATAACAATGTGATTAAAGTAAAGTGATTTCTAAAAAATTAAATAGAGAAATCAACATTTTAAAGTTTAGCCAACATACCATAATAAAAAAAATGCATTCGCATGACCAAGAATTAGAGAAAAAATAAATTTAGAGAATTCCTATGAAGCACCGTGGAATTTGTAGGATGATCCACGTTTTATTTTGTGGTAGGTCCACCTGTTTAAGTTTTCCACCTAATATATTAATATTTATTTATTCTAAAATAACATATAATATCATATTTTTATGGGAAATCTGATATTATATATGAGAAGTTTACATAAATATGGGAAAAATATATATAGTTTCTAAATTTATGGGAAAAAAAATAATTGTACAAAATATGGTAAAGTTTAAAATATGGTAAATAAATTACCATAAACTTAATTCCCATATTTTCTCTTCTCTCCTCACCTCACGATCTCTCTCTCTTCTCATTTATTTCTTTCTCTTCCCCAATTCAATGGCCATCTCAGATTTTTTCTAGCGATCCTACCTCCGCTGCTGCCTCCTCCGACGACGACGACGACGACGACGGCGACGAACTGATTTTCTTCTTCTTCTTCTTCTTCTTCTTTCTTTCTTTCTTCTTTTTCTTCGTCTTCTTTCTTTCTTCTTCTTCTTCTTATTTGGTACTTCTTATTCTTCTTTTTCTTTCTTCAAATCTAGTTTTCTTCTTTTTCACATCTGATTTTGAACTTCATATTTAATTTTTCTGGGTTTTTTTTCTTTTCTAAATCTGTTTAAGTAACCAGGTACTTGACTTCATATTTGATTTTTCTAGGTTTTTTTTTTCTAAATCTGTTTAAGTAACCAGGTACTTGACTTCATATTTGATTTGATTTAAGAAATGTACTTAAGAAAAGTTGACTGCTATTATTTAGTGTAGACTAAGGTAGTATAAGAAGTTAGGTAGTTGAATATTTTAGGGTACTTTTAACATATGAAAGCTTAAGTTAGCTGATTAGTTTTTTTGGTTGAAAAGGGCAAAAGTTGTCAAAATGTTCTTCTCTGTGATGTTTAGATCAATAGGTTTAGCAGCCAAACATTCATCAAATAAGGTTCTAACATAAATATTTATGTGTTTATTAATTATTTAAAGAAATAGAACTAGAATGTTTGCTCAAAAAATGTATCGATAGGTTTACAAAATTTATTCAGAATACAAGTACAAGAAATAAAAAAACAAGCAAACAAAACTTTTGATTTTTCTGGGTTTTTTTTTTCCAAATCTGTTTAAGTAACCAGGTACCATGACGACTGAATCATTTTATTCATATCAGATTTTTTTTAGACCTAGGTGTAACCAGTTACAGTAGCGATTAATTTAGATTTGATTTTGTTTTCACACCTGACTAAGTAACCAGGTACCATAGCAATTGGTTATTTTTTTTAGATTTGATTTTTTTTTCAAACCTAGCTGTAACCAGTTACGATTATCAATTTAGATTTTTTAGTAATGTGGCAGTAACCGGTTACTACTACCAATTTTAACTGTCATGGCAAGTACTCGAGTGAATTGTAACTGGTTATTGACAGATTTGGAAGAAAAAAAAAACAGATCAGAATACATCCAGTAAAGAAGAAGAAGAAAGTAACTGGTTACCCCTATTAAAATAACTAATTAATAACTAGTTACTGAGCCAAACCTAAAAGATAACCACATCCAGTAAAGATTGAATTGGGCATACAGAATAGGTGACATCAGGCTTCTCCGACTGGCTGAGAAGGGAGATACTGGAGTCGGCCTCGGGAGGAAGAACATCAACAAGGGCATTCGAATGGCGATGCAAAGCAACAGATGCAGAGGGCTTGAGAAGCTCCCGATTGATGGTGCTAAGAATCCTGACGTAGTAATTGGAGCCGGTGGTTGAGCCCACTATCCCATTATTCCGATCAACCATTTCCATGAACTGGCCAATGACGAGGGGAACCGACTGGATCCTCTTGACCTCTTCTTGGGCCCGAAGAAGCTCTCGCTTGAGATTCTTCTGC
The DNA here is from genome assembly GCF_963169125.1 of Humulus lupulus. Lineage (NCBI taxonomy): Eukaryota > Viridiplantae > Streptophyta > Magnoliopsida > Rosales > Cannabaceae > Humulus > Humulus lupulus. The sequence goes on along the minus strand of NC_084800.1, from coordinate 27,832,876 downwards.
TCGTCCTTGACGTACTCCTCCTGGATGTCGATGAACTCGAGCTGCCGTTGCAGTGACTTGAGGCAACTGTAGAGATTGTCCTCGTCGGAGGACTGGTGCTGTTCGGAAAGATATGGGTCAGATCTCGTCGACGGGAAAGAAGCCGGTGGCTCCAAAGGTTTCGGGTCCATGATCAGAGCAGAGGCCACCATAGCCTCTGGCTAGTGACCAAAATAATAAAAATAATAATAATAATTAAAAAAAAAAGACAGAAATTACCTCACAAAAATGCCCTTATAGAATAAATAAACTTATACAAAAAAATATGGGATACAGTACAAATATTTTGATAAATATGGGAAAACAAAACCCATAAAAAAGTAAAACAACAAAAAAAGCCATAAAAAATGCACACACAAAAAAAAGCCATATATATTAAATTTTATTGAATTTTCCCATATTTCATGTAAATTGCTCTTTTATTTTGTGGTAGGTCCACCTGTTTAAGTTTTCCACCTAATATATTAATATTTATTTATTCTAAAATAACATATAATATCAGATTTTTTTTTTATCTTAATTTTATTCTGTACTGTTCTTCTTCCTCCATTAAAAAAACCCAACACTAGATGGGGTTCAAACCCCAAAAAAAGATCAAATTAGGCAAAAATCACAAACAAAAACAGAGAATGAAGATATAAGTATATGGCTATGGCACAACCCCTCTGATTTCGATCGACCATTGAAAGCGGCTCTGAAAATTGGTGAAGACTAAAAATAATGTAAAAAAGATTATTAAACTCTTCAGAAAATATGGAGGATAATCATTGTACAAGTACTTAAAAAAGTTGAAGACTTCGTTATTACCAAAAAAATTGAAAATAATATTCTATTAAATTAAAAATAAATCTTCCTTCGAAATCACTTCCATCGAATGGGAAAGAAACTGCATTAAATACCAAAGCAGCCAAACTAGCATTCTCTTCAAAAACTGAAATACAACAAAATGTAAAGAATTTGGCAGTAAAAAATAATAATTCTAAATTGGTGGGACCCACTAAAAGATAGGCCGCGCAAGCTCGTGATATACTTCAATCCACCTGGCTCAGGATGTTTAGGTCCTGATTGGTAAGCAATTCAGATACAATTTTATAAATTTGAAAACATAAAATAAGTAGGTCCCACCAAAATATCTGATTGGTTCATTGTTTTGAAAAAGTATTTTCAAATCTAAACTCCAAAACTAACACAAAAATTGAAAACTTCAATATATCGTTTTCTTAGTATCCAATTATGAAATCCAAAATGTACATCACGATATTTTTTTCTTTCCACTATCTCTTTATTTCTTCAGTTCATTTTGGTCTAATGGTGTCTCCTACTTTTCCTCTTCTTCTCCTTCATCTTTGTATTGGCAAATTGCAGAGCTTGCACTCGCCGGAGCTACCGCTTTCTTGGGTTGCAGGACTATCGTCGAAGGCAAGGGCTAGGTCCATCTTTTGAAAAGTTATTCGTTTTACAGCATATTTCCAACCTTGTTTACTATATATCTATGTAAGGTGAGCCAAGCTCTCTTTAGTTCTGGATTCCCTTTTGATTGTTGAGTAATAAAATTGATTTGATTTATTGAAATGCCCATTTGTTGTTCTTTTTATTTTATTTGAATTTTTGGTTTATATAAGATTGATTGACTTAGTTGTTAATTAGATGTTCATATGGGTTTGATGTTTTACATGGTTGGAAGGTTTTAGAGGCTAAAAATTCTTATGAAAGTGATAAAGCTAAACTTTTTACTTGTTGGGAGAGGAAATCAACATTCTTTGGATTTGTGTTGAACCAGATGGAGTTGGCTAAGAGTATATTACAGTCTTACAACAACTTATGATGCCATAGGCAGGTAATTCTTATCATTGATTCAAGCATTTTATTGTTATATTTTTTCAAAATTTCATGTTTCGCCTAATTCACTGACTTCATACTTGTGTGTTGTTTTTTGTTTATCATCTCTAGAAAATAAATTTTGCATTTCATACTTTTGTTCTGGAGCAGGCAAAAGATACTGCATTGCTAGTCCTTTTTGTTTTTTTGGTTGTTTTGGCTTGTTGATTCTTCATTCTAAAATTTTTATTGTGGTCTGACTTTATTTTAACCTCTTCTGAAAAGAAAGCTGTGAAATTTTTCTTCTAGAAGTTTGTAATAATATCAACATCACACCGTATATACGCAGATGATATTGATTGAACTATGTAAATGTTTTGGTGTTATGTTGTTGCATTTTTGTTACTTGATTTGGTGATTATATGCGTATATATGTGAATCAATGCCATATAAAACTGACAGCCTTATGCATATATATATATGAATCAATACCATATAAAATTGTTTTTGTTTGATTTGGTTCATAATTATATGAATAGTTGAATGATTTCTAGGTTGGGAGCTGGGTTACTTGTCTGCTTGTTAGATATGGTATAACCAAAAACTAGTTGTCAGTATTTATAGTGAATGGTACAAGCATCCTTATTAGTATAGTCTTTAGTGCAATTGTGTCGATATTCAAAGTTGAATTGAGCAAGCTATTTACAACTGACTCTGAGGTTATTGATGTAGTTTCAAAATTGTAATGGACACAACTCATTAGAGCTCTCTCACATATCTAAAAATTCAGACCCTTTTTCATTCTCTTTATCTCTTAATATGGTGTAAACTTATGAATTATTATTTCAATCCTGCTGTGTTCTTATCAACTTTTCTTTTTGGCAGGTTCCGGAGATTCTTTTGGAAAGCAGCTAGAATAGGTGGGTAATAATAAAGTATTTTGTTGCAAAATTTTCTTCACATTGCATGACATAATACATGAACTCAAAATAATCTTTGTTGTCTAAAATGCTTTAAAGAATGTGAGAAGCTTTTGTGAGTAGAAAGATAGTTTAGATTATATGATATAACATTTGGGACTCATTTCCAATTATAAGGCACCCCAAAGCCAAAAAGCAAGTCTGCTTGGCTAACAAACTCTGAGCGTAGGCTGTTTAATAAAAATCTCTATTGGATGTTGATTAGTTTCCTTTCAATAGTTTGAAATTTGGTTTCTTGTCAGTTTTCCTAATGAAATATTAATGGCTGAAATTTTTCCATCACATGAAGAAATTCCTAAAAAATTGGCTTAGCCAGAGTCATTGATTGAATCGTGTGGAAGATTTCTATATTGTGGTAGTGAAAAGTTGTTTAATACTCAAAAGCTACTGAAAAATTGTTTAATGAAAAGTTGTTCTGAGTCCTGAGTCCCTGATTAAATACTCATCATCTTTTGTTTGAAGTAGCAGCCGACCACACCACCATCACACCATTACAGTCCATTTGCTCTCAATCTGCAACATCTGAGGTGAGCTCTTTTTCTTACGCTCTCTACTTTCTTTACATCTTGGAATTCTTTGATTTGAATGTTTGATTTTGAAAACTTGAGCTAATAAATTTAAAAGAATCATTATTTATGAAGACATAGATTGTGATAGTTAAAATTATGATTAGATGGATGCGAAGAATGTAGACATTGACGATCATGCTTCTTGGCCTGAGGCTATTGAATCACATTATATTGGTCTTTTGTATGAAGAGGCTAAAAAAGGATTACAAACAACAACATTGGACAAAAAAGGATGGCTAAAAATAGAAAATGGCATATTTAATTCTTTTGGAAAGAGATATAAAATGCCTCAATTGAAATCCAAATTCAATCGGTTGAGAAAGGCACATTGAAAATTTTCTCATCTTTTGGAACAAACTGATATGGGATGGGATCCTCAAACAAATATTGTTTCAGCAAGTGATGAAGTATGAGACACTTATCTAAAGGTAATAGACTTATACTATACTTGTGTTATTGATTACTTGATTATTCTAAATTCATGTTATGTAGTAATGTTGTGTGTTTTTGGATTTTTGTAGAAATATCCAAATGCCAAGAGATTTCGAAAAAAAGGATTGCAACATTATGAGATGCTTGGAGAAATATTCAATAATACAACAGCCACTGGTGGTATGAGTTATGCCTCCACTCAACTTCCGCCTTCTTCAGTTGGGGAACGCCAACAAGAGCGTCATTTTGTTGGCATTGGAGCACATGTTGATATTGATTTTGAATTTGATGGTGATAATTATGGAGAGGAAGAAGAAGTTACTGGTGTACGTCGTCGAGCTACTTCTACTCCACCAGATGCACCAAAACCAAAAGAGAAAAATAACAAAGGGGCTAGTTCTGCCTTCGACCAAGTGATGGGAGAACTTGCAAAAAGTATTTCTGCTAAGACTGAGAACACAGAGTGAGACTATACGTAAGTATTATGAATCGAGAGAAAAAAGAATTAGCGAGGAAACCAGCAAAGTCACTAATTCTTACAATGTGGAAGATTGTCAAAGCATTCTTGATGGTATTCCAGATCTGGATAACAAAATATACCTCAAAGCGTTGCATGAGTTTGTAGCAACCCCAGAATGACGCGGAATATTCATGAGAATGAATGAGGAGCGCCGACGTGCTTATCTTGATTCATTGTTGGAGTGATTTAATATTGTTTATTTATTATGACTTTGTCTGTTATGAACTACCAAACCATGAAGTTTACATTTTCTTAGATAATGTGTAATGAACTTGACTTGGTGTTTATTGTCGTGATTGAACTTTTATTATTGTCATAATTAGGTACCTAAGATAGATGATTTCAGATGAGGAGTTTGAAATATTATTTGGTGATACTTCGTCTTCATCAAGCGAGGAATTAATTGGTCAAGTTCTCATGGCTAATCGAATACATGAGATGCAAAAATCTCAACAGGTTAGACGACCACTACGCACTTCAAATATGTTTGGACGTCAATATTTACTTGAGCTGCTAAATGGACATCCTGATAGATTGTTTTACACAATTAGAATGGACGTTAATACTTTTAGATCTTTATGTCGTCGATTAGTTGAAATGGAAGTCATAGAACATGACAGGGTAATTAGTGTTGAAGAAGCTGTTGTCATGTTTCTATGGATGGTAACACACAACCAACGAGTTAGGACTGTGGCCGAAAGATATCAACATTCGGTAGAAACTGTTTGTCGTCAATTTGGCAGAGTGCTAGATGCATTGTGTTATTTAGGAAATGAAGTAATAAGGCCTCTTCACTTTAATACTGTGCAAGCAGAAATTCAAAATAATTCGAAGTATTTCCCATGGTTTAAGGTAAATTTTATTTATTAATTTTAATAATTTTTTTTTTATAATTCATATCAATTTAATTGAAGTTGGTAATGATATATCTGATTTGTTATGTAGGATTGTGTTGGAACAATTGATGGTACTCATGTAAGTGCAGTTGCACCAGCTCTAAAACAACTTGCATATAGAGGAACAAAAGTAGATGTAACACAAAATGTAATGGTTGCATGCTCCTTTAATATGATGTTTACTTATGTCTACGCTGGATGGGAAGGAACAACCAATGACTCTCAAGTGCTTCTTGATGCAATTAGAAAAGACGATAACTTTCCCATGCCACCACCAGGTCTTAAATTACACTTGTCTTGATGCATTATAATTTTCTTTCACATTCCCTTGTTCATAATAAGTGATTTTAATATAGGTAAATACTATGTTGTTGATTCTGGCTATCCAAATATGCCTGGGTTTCTAGCACCATATCGTGGTGAACGTTATCACTTGCGTCACTTTAGAGGAAGAGGGAACCATCCTAGAGGTACGATGGAGTTATTCAATCATCATTGCGCAATGTGATTGAACGTTGTTTTGGACTTCTTAAAGCCAGGTTTCCCATTTTGAAGTTAATGCCTACATACTTGCTTGGAAAGCAACGTCGAATACCAATAGCATGTTGTGCTATCCACAACTGGATCAAAATGCATTCTATTAATGATAGAATGTTTGAACAATATTTAGTTGGTGCTACACCTATTGAAGATATTGAAGGAACTGAAAGGCAATCTAATACAACAATAGAAAACCAACAAGAAGGAGATGAAGCAGGAATTTCTGAGGTACCACAGATTAATTTCAGTCAAGCTTATATGACTTAGATGGAAAATATTAGAGATGACATTGCTGGACAAATGTGGCTTAGTTATAATAATAATGTTAAGTTAATTAAAAATATGTAACTTTAATTTAGAAAAAAAATCAAAATTAACGACAATGCAATTTGTTATGAATTTAATCAATGCACTATTATTAAATTCTAATTTATCAATATAATTAAATTTTACTTAATTAAATTTGTAGATAAATCAAAATTTAATATTATATAACCTATGTATATAAAATATAAAAATAAAAATAATATTCAGATTCAGCTGAACCAATCACGTTTTCAGTTTCTGTTATATTTTCAAATTTAATACCAATCACAGATTCAGTTTTTTAAAACTCAAAAACAGTTTCCTGACATTGAACCAATCACATTTTCAGAAACATGTTTTTAGTCACTAAATTCAGATTTTCATTTCAGAATCTCACTTTTAAAAAATACAATTTTCTAATCACGAACCAATCAAACCCTTAGCATTCTTTTGCATGAATTAAACGGCGAGCTTGGTACTTCCGACATATTTCATTAATTCACTGTATGCATGAGTTGCTCAATTTTGAGACTTGATATTGTCGGGATCAGTGACGGCGCTGATGTAACTAAAATGCATTGTGTTCCCAGTTTCTGGAACCAAGATGCTCCCAAGGATGACAAGGACAAAACTTTCCACGAAAAAGGTATCAGCCTCCCTATAATCTAACAGTTGCTTCTCCAAAGTTATCAAGTTGATTATGTTTTTATCCCCCAATAATTTATCCTTCAACTCAGTCTTATCAACCTTTTGCTTTAATGTCGATCAATACATTCCCATAAGAAATCTTCATAACACGTTGGAAAATCCTCAGCACATTGACACTTTCTTTCCATATATATTAATGCAGTTGCCACCAATATCCACACAGTCAAAAGAGCCATTTAACCAGCTTACTGAGTGTATATCCTTTGGTTTTCTTACAGAAGGCATGATGACTCAAATCCTTTGGTTTGTCTTGCCTTGGACCAAATCTTGGCTATGTTTATCTAAAAAGTTTTTAAAAACTCAGTTTCAGACGACAGATCTGATTTTCGAGCAATAAGTGGCCATATTCTTTTCAATTACCCGTACTTCGACCTCAAGTTCGCTATAATTGGGAGATTAGTTGGGTTTGTTTTTCGTTGTAATTTTTTGTCTTTTGTGGTACGGGCTTCTGGGGGTTGCTCGGTTATTATCGTAATCTCATATATAATTGACTTTATTTATAATAAGTGGGGTATATCTACTAAGTTCAACAAATACTAAGATTACTTTTCTCCATAAGGTGCAGTCATCATGGAGATAGCTGTGCGTGGAGAGATCAGTATGTTTATGTATTTTTTAAATAATTTAAAACCTTAAAACTTATATTTTTCTAGTTCACATGAAAAAAGATACTCTTTATTTTGATATTTATAAGAATTTATATATATTATTTTTACTTTCTTGTTATTTTCTTTTCTTATATCTATGATTTTCTGTCAAAAATTAAGAAGATGGCAATATTTTCCATGACATTCACCGAATATAATGTTTTACACACACACACACACAAAACTAAATTAAAATTACTAAAGATTTTACTAGGAAACAAAATTCTATGATAAAAGAGTAACCAAAAATTTATATGAAACTTTTTTTAAAAAAAAATATTAATAATTTTTCCAAGTTTTATAAAATTATATTACATCTAAGATTTATTAAATTCTAATACCATTTTACCCCAAAAAATAAAATCTACATAGAGGGTAAAAACGTAATTAATCAAAATATACATTTTTTAATCACTTTACAAAAAAAATTATCTTTTCATAGTTGTTTGCAAAATAACTTTTAGATAATGAGGGAATGAGTATTTTTAATTCACAATACAGAAAAATGGGGCTCTACCGACAACAAAAGTCATCGGCAGAAGCCCGGATGTCCTTGGAATAGGTTCTATTGACAGCATGTTGTCGGTAGAAAGTTCATCATAATTGACAAAATTATTAAATTTACTTATTAACTCACTAATGAAATCAATTAAATGTTTTTTTATTGAAAAATTATTTTATTAAAATTTTTAGTAGATATCCTAAATTTATATAAAAAAAAATCGGCAGCATAACGACTATATTTTCATCTATCCCAAAAATAAAAACACATGCAAATAACACTTAGAAAATACCCAGAACAAACAACAAAACATTACAAACACATTTTTATAACTAAAAGTCAAATTACATACCTAAAATATCTTAAAGCATATTAAATATAATTCCAAAAATATACTATTAAACTATAATTTTTCATACTTATTTAGCTAAAAACACAAAACTAACTAAAAATAACTTAAAAGTAATCTAAAATACAATTTATAGGTTCTATAATCTACTTAATTTAATTTTGTACATACTTTTTACTAAACCAACAAACAATCCATTTTAATAAAAAAAAAATACTAATTAACCATCTAATTTGGTAACCATCTAATAGTTTTCTAATTTTCTAATCCCTAATTAATCTTAGTTTCACCAATAAAATATTTAAAAATATAATAATAAAAACATTCACTCTCTAATATTTATTTATTTATATTTAAAAGCTAAAAAAAATAAAAATAATCACACCCTAATGTATAATAACAAATTTTTATTAAAAATATGATTTATTTATATTTATATAAAAAATAAAAAATCCTAAGATCTGTACAGAAAACAACAACTTTTATATAGATATATAAAAAACTAATAAAATTGGAAAAAAAATCCTACAAAACTGAAAAATTAAAAACAAATTACCCTTTAAGCTTGAAATAGCAAGCCAACTTGAAATCCACCACTCAAAGGAGAAAAAGCACACCAAGAAAACCTTCAAACACAAAATTCTCAAAACAAAAAAATGGGTTACAAATTTATACAAAAATATACATAAATGAGGGAAATAGACTTTACCTTCCGAAATAGAGAGAAAAACTGAATTTACTGAGAGATTCAGACCTGAAAATGAAGATTTTAGTGAGAGAGAGCCAAAGTTTTTAGTGTGAGAGGGGGATTGCAGAGGAGAGAGAAACATCTTTGTGAAAATATTGAGGGAAAGGGGAAGAAGAAGGGATCGCGCGAATGGGATGTGTAATGACCCTTGGTATAGACACTTAACATTTTCTCAATCCACGAATGACTCCCGCCTTTGCCAAAACACATCTACGAAGAACTTGTTCTTGTTATAAGTTCTTTGGTACAAACATCATTTTTTTGTAGTGTGAGTGTTGCTATATAGTACTTTTCAATAATTACTCAATAATTCAAAATATGTAAAAAATGATATTGAATTGCACCAATAATAATACAATACTTCATGTGGTGTTGGACCACCACCTATGCTCTTAGCAATTCTCTTTTCAATTAGGTAAGTGATTTAACAATGATGTCAAGTATACCTAATACTATTTTGGCTAATGATTATTAAAAAGAGATTATTGCCACATTGACCCCAAAATTACTAGAAAATTAAGAGACTAGAGGGGCTATCGTCGCAATAGTCACCACATCACCATACACTACAATTTTGCTGCAAAAGCCTTTTCTAGGAAAATAATTTTATTTTTATTTTTATAGTCATCACAAAGGAGATTTTAATTTTGTCTTATTAGAGTACCTATAGCTAGCTATGGTATATTCAAATAATTTTGTTGCAATAGGTGTTGTATAGGATCTCCCTCTCTCGCAGTGACCATTTCCCCAACACTGAATAGAATACGTCCAATGGAATCGACAATGAATGTGGCTTCACATGTAGCGACGGTGATCCGGTTTGAGAAAATACTAAGATTGATTTCTATTTACTTAAAGATCCTCTCAATTTGCTGCCATATTCTCGTTTGTGGTTATTCTGTCGTTCGCCAAGTACTTTTCTCACTATCAATCTTTGGTCAATGGTGATCGAGAACTCAGATGTAAGTTAAGTTTGTGCAATAAGATCTTTATTCATCTTATTATTATGTTACAAAATAAGCAATAAAGTCAGTAAATTTAATATAACTTAATAAAAAATATGTAATATAATTAAATAAACTAATATATGTACATAGTTAGCTTCAACTAACTTGTTGACAAACCTTTGATTCTTCCTTAAACATACTAACTCATATAACAACAAAATATTAACATAAAAAAAAACTTCATATTATCATAAAAATATTCATTTTGAAAAATACCAAAATAATAACACCCATTTTCAAAAATAACAAATTAACAAAAAAAAAAGGAAATACGGTGGTGGACAGTAGGCAACAGAGGAGAGGAGGCAGATCCTTAAATTAAAGTATAGGAATTAGTTAAAACATAAGAAAAATATAAAAACTATTTTTAAGGTGGAAGCTTACAAGGGGTGGCTGGATGGTGTTGGTACATAGATAGAGAGAGACGTGTTTGGACAAGAAGAATTGGGATTGGGGCTGGGTTATATCAACAAACTCTATATTGCGATGGATGCAATAGGTTGTACAATATCGTTGTAATAGCCGAAATAATGTCATTCCCCCGAACTCCATTGATTATTGGGATAATTAAGCACGGTGTTTCAGGAAAAACTTCTAAATATACATAAATATAAAATAATTACACCATATAGTATAAATTATAATTTTTTATATAAACTTTAAGATTTTTTTTACATGCTTACACACTCACACACAATTATGCATCCCTTCTTCAAATTAATATTATTATATATATATAGATATTTATATATATATATATTTATACAATTATAAATATTTAGGTACACTATTTTTTAAACTGAAAAATGAATATTTATTTATATATGTATATGATAATATATCTTACTCTTTTTTTTTTTACTGTTTTCTACACTTTAGTTTTTTTTATCTATTTCTCTTCAGTAATTAGTTCATACATACTTTTAGTATGCTAATAATAATAATAATAATAATAATAATTACAAATAAATTTATTTTACTTATAAATATTTAAAATGAATATATTTATTAATATTAAGTAAATATTTATGCTTACATAAAATATTATATATTTAATCAATATAATCTATTTATTTATTAGTAGTTACAATTTAAAAAAAACATATATGTTACTTGTTTAATGCAATTTAACATTTTAACTTAGTTTTATATATTTTTGTTACAAATATATTAACTAAATTCACAACTTACTTTTAAAAATATCAGTCACAAATATAAATTTTTTCAGCTATAAAATTAGTTATGTAAACCATTGTTACAAAAATAAAATAAAAATTAGCAACGAGTTATTTTGTAAATATTATCTACAAAAATATAAAACTTGTTTACAAATATGTAAAACTTAGTTATATATTAGTAAATGTTGTTTACAAAAATATTTTTATGTAATTGGTTTACGTATTTGTAACACATGTTTACGAATTTGTAATGACTATTAACAAAAAAAGTTGTATTTCATTGTTACTCCGAATTTACACTTTTGTCACTTTGTGTTTTTTTTATAAAAATTCTGTATTTTTGTAATCTACCATATTTTTCATATATTTTTTAAATATTAATGTATTTTTGTAAATTTCCCTTGATTATTTGTGAGATAACATAAAATAATATAAAACAAATCAAATATCAAACGTGAATTATATTTTATAAATAAAAATAATTAAAATTTGTTGACTTATAATGAAGTCGCAATATCCAATGTATATATCGTCGCAACAGGTATGAGATATTTTCTTAGAATTTATACATTAACAAAAAAAATTAGCTTTAACTCCTCTTGCATTCTTCTAGACCATATTGCGACAACAATATTATCCCCATCAATATTCTGTCTATACAATATAATTTTATTTTTAATTAATTTGTTCTATATTATTGCGGCAACATACAGTACTTGTCGTAGCAAATGACTTAACCTATTGCAACTTCACTTTTCTACTTCAATACATCATTTTTCTTGTAATGTGTACGTACTCAATTGACAAAATAATTAACTAATCTCAAAAAAAATATTTAGATCAGCAAATTTGATATTTTACAATATATATAAGAACTATAAATTAACATGGGAATGAAGTGTTGTGGCAATACTTTAATGTATGTATATAATAATAATAATAATAATAATAATAATAATAAATACAATAGTGACACAAAATCTCCCATTTTTTAAATTAAAATTTTGGGTTGATATTTTTGTTTTCACTCTAGCTAGTCTACTGCATATTTGTTTAAATTTTTAGAAAAATACCATTTTAGCTCTTATATTTTTTCCGAATACGTGATTAGTTCTTGTGTTTTGTTAAATGATAATTCAAACACTGTGTTTTACAAAATGAATCAAAATATAGTACCCTAAATTTAATTTTTATTAAAATATTTTTCAATTATAAGATCAATTTTTGGGTAGTTAGAGATGAGATGCGATGAATTCATAGTAGCGAAAAAGGTAGTTGAGGAGCTCAGAAGAAAATATTATAATTGAAAATATTTTGACCAAAATCAGATTTAGGATATTATTTTGACAAATTTTATAAAATACAAGGTCTAATCGCATATCCAGACAAAACACAATGGTCAAATTGATATTTTTCTTTAATTTTATAATAATAATAATAATAATAATAATAATAATAATAATTAGCCTTATTAAAATTAAAGAGAAGTTTTCTGTCTATAGCTTTAGCGTAATTGCTTATAATTTGGAAAGAAAAATCTTTGCCTTTCGTTTTGCTCTTCATCGGAATGTATATGGTGATTGGTTTGTTAAAATCTTTAAATAATGCGCTAATTAGCATACAAAAACGAAAAACTAGCATTATTTTTGCTCTTTATTATCATTACTAGATATAAACAATATGCAGTTTGTTTAGTTTTATTTATAGAATTTATTAATAATTTTTATTAAATTTATATTAATGTCATATAAATATCTTATTTTAATTAATTAATTAATTAATTAATTTTTTTTTGTTCAAGTTTTTGAATTTGAAAGTGACAACAAGAGATTATATATTATGTAATATTAAATATTATACTTGAATTTTAAATTTAAGTTTCTTACTAGTTTTTTAAAAAAAAATAATTTGTTGTTAATTACAGTACATTATGTTATATGTTTAATATAATATTATTCTAATAAGTGAGTATAAATTTAATTAAATTTTATTTAAGTTATAAAATGTATGGTTGTATTATTTTTAAATAATTATAATTGTAAAACATGTAAAAAATATATTATTTTACTTTGTTTAATTATTTATTTTATTTTATTTAAGTTTAAGTGTTTACAAATTACCGTTAAATATAAAAATATTTTGTTAAAGTTAACATTAAAAAAATAAAAATAATTTCCTTTATCTGCACACTTAAGAAACATATATATTAATTTTTCATAAAAGTTAACTATAATTTATATATAGTTTTTTTACAATCGAAATCAATTATTTCCTTCTTCGTTGATTATTACTATTTTATTGCGGTGACTTTAGGTATTTCTCTTAGTCTTTTGCCTAAAAATTATTATTATTATTATTTAATGTAAAAGAAGTATTTCAATGCTAACTTAGTTGGAATGTTTGCCTTGAAACTCGACGAAGAGCTAAAATTAAACCGAGTATAATTTAACGCAGAAAATGAAGCCGTGGTATGTATTCTAAAAGTTCCCAATGATATAATTAGGATATATTATATAAAACTGTCCAATTATAGAAGTTCATTTATTTAATTATTTCGAACAATTAATAGGAAATTAGGTTAATTAATTAATTAGAAAACCTAGAAGGTGGCAGAGACGTATTGTGGGAGAGAAAATGAGTGAAGAGAGAAAGAGACTGAGGAGGAGCGAGAACAGGGACCTGGTGGCCTGCGCCTCGGACGGTGGCTAGAGTGAGGCCACCTTCGTACACCTCAACCCATCCTCCTACTTGATCCTTCTCGAACCATGCCCTCCACTCTTCCTTTACCTTCAGTCCCATCTTTTTTATGCTGTATCTCGTCGATGTCACCGGCACCCTCCCATCGGTGTCACCACTAGTATACAAATAAAATACCATAATCATTTGTTATTATAATTGGGCACATATTTGTAGACATAATCATAATAATATGAAACTTAATTCGTTTATACAGACAGTATGTTGCTATATATAAAGCACTCTTGGTGTAGTAATAATAATAAGTGATCTTATAGCTAGCAACACTCTTATATGTTATGAGACACTTTAAGGTGACTGTCATGACATGATATATAGCATTACGTATAATTGATGGTACCGGCCATAGTGACGGACGCAAAAATTTTGTCATACATGCATGGGCTTTAAATAAAAATTATTTGTATTACCTAACATTAATAAACATAAAAATTATAATTGTCTGCTTCAAATAAAATTTATAGAAAATATATATATATATATGATTTTTTTGTTTGTTAAGAATTTGTAAAAAATTAATAAAATATAATATATTATTTTTAATATTTTTTTTGAGTGGAGGCTCAATTCCACACGGATATCCTAATGGATTTGTCCCTACATTTTTTTTTGGCCTAGGAAAATGAATCAGATGATGAGTCGTTATAATTGGGTCATCAATAAATATGTCTTCCCATCCCACTAAGAAATAAGGATGGACCACCGTAGCATAATTTGGCCTCAACAACATAGCTGGAGTTAGACACATAACTTTCTTAAGAGAGGTTCGAACCCTTGACCCAAGCAAGGAAGGATGCTAGCAAAGACATCCCTACCACTACAACGTAATTTTCTATACAAAAGGGCCTTAAATTTTGAAAATGATCAGTTTATATGTAATATTTTATAAAAATATCATATCATATTTTCCAATTATATTATAATAAATAAGATTTGTAGGATTTAAATTCAACAAGCCAACTCATGTATGTATGGTATTGGATATTTTAAGATATTGTAGCTTTAATCATATATATACCTGTAGATCCAAATACGTAGGCCAGCATTTAAAAGCCTTCGAATAACGGGGAGTACGGTATCTGGCGAGTCATTCCACCTCCCAATAACACTACTGCTTGCACGAGTCCAAAAAAAAAAACAACAAAAATACATATTGATATTGATATTAATAAGAAGATGATCCACTTGAACAGAAAAGAACAAAATGGAGAAGCGACTGATGAGAAGGAGATATCTCAGTCTGCCACAATAATGCACTAAATATACGGCAGCAAAAAGTGAAGGCTGTATATATTAATGTGTATGTGTGTGTTCTCAGTCATCACTAAATGCTGTGTCTGGGTATCTCTCGCTCTTTCCCTAAGGCCACATGCATGGCCATTAAATAAGAAAGTGAAAAGAGAAAAAGGGGTAATAAGTTAACAAAAAAGAAACCTGCAAGAGGAGTAAGGATAGGAGAGCTTAGTGACATTGGCATGTAGGGCCCTCTGAACATCCTCTCTGTTGAAATACTTCACTGCATAATCCCCTGTGCATGGATCGTATCCTGCCGGGACACGATGCCATAACTCCTGAATATATTCATTCAGACAAAGAATATCATCATATATATATATAATTATTCATTGTTATGTATTGTTGTGACTATATATATAGTTCTATACGTACATGTTGTGTGAAGAGGCGTGGAGCCACATGTAGTTTTGGCTTTGGAGAAGGACGATTATCATCAGAAGAGATACAGATTGGGGTGTAGATACTATATATATCGATATCAGCATAAGCTTCTAAAAAGTCTCGGATGTGGATAGCACACTTGGCTACGGTTTGGTTGTCTTCTTTTTTAGAGTTACACTCCTTCATTATGCTCTGGTGGAGCTGGTCCGATATGATTGCATGGCTCCACGCGTAGTCAAATATTCCATTCACATCTGTTTCATCGTTTATCACAGCATTCCCAATCTGTAGTAGTGTTTGATGATTTTTTTATATATATAATATTTAGTAAAGGAGAATCATGCATATATATTAATCACTTATAAGAGACAATAATATTGAACTGAATCTACGTAGGCACGTGTGAAATCCAATGGATAGTGACACATTTTCTTATAGACACATAAATTCACATGGGCTAGAAAGCAGCTATATATTGTATTCATAATAATAATTACCATGAAACCTTTGAGATTTATGAACGAATTTTCTTTGCGCGCTCCTTTGTTTCTCTTATAAATGAGATCAGCAAGTTGAGGAACATAATGACCTTCAATATAATATATACATATATAGTTATATATATAGACAAGAGAGAGAAAACGAAGAAAACAATGTTAGAATAAAGAATGTTATTTTCCCTTATATTTAGGGATATTAATATTTTGGTATATCATGTTCCTCCAAATTTATTTTTTTGGTATCTATAGTTTTTTTCTGTACATTTTTTGTTTTGTTTTAGTTTATAAGTCAACGAGACTTTCTCAACTACAATCTTACTCATATTTGAAAGGGATATATATCGCTACAATGGGGTTCTTATTTCGCTAGATTGAGAAAAAAATAATTGACGATTTATAAGAGAAAAAATTAAGTCATAACTCGAAGGAGATGTTATGATTTAATTATACTAACCTACATCCAAATAACAACAAAGATGATATTGAATTTTATATTTTCGGTGTGACTTGGAGTATCGATCAGTATGTAATAAAATATAATAACAACTTGTTTTTTTTTTAATTTTTTTGCGAAAATTAAAATGAAACTGCAAGGACCAAAAAGTAAGTATGTATATATACCGGCATAGCTTTCTCCAGCAATATAGAAATCATGGGATTTGAAGGCTGGAAACCTTTTAAACCATCCACTCAAGAAAGCATAGGAATCTTCAGCAGTCACTCGATCCCCAAGTTCATTCAAATCCTTCGATCTGTTTGTATATGAAAACCCTACTCCCACAGGTGCCTCAAGGAACAACAAGTTTGCAGCTGAGATAATCATATATAATACATAAAAATTAATTGATTATATCAAAAATTAATTAAATATATCCATTATAATTGGTATATATACAATTAATTAACCTTTGTTCCAGGAATATTTGTTAAGAATTAGGCTTCCATTTGCTCGGACAAGAAATGGGCCTAGCTCTTGTGCAGCTCCATATGCTATCGATGAGCACCCAGGTCCTGAAATTCATTATATTTTATCTACTTATTCCTCATATAAATAAAGAAAATTTGACCAAAAATTAATAATCAATCACAAAGGTTGTACTTAAGTCATTAATTAATTTTTCAAGGGATGAACGCTAGTAAGTAGCTGAAATATTGCATTTAAGTTTCTAAGTATTTTTTGTGTAATAAAAGTCAAATTTTATACCAATTTGATGTGACCATCGTTACACCAAATTTGTGTAAAATATGAATTTTGTCTCAAAAAAAATTACTTGGTGAATTTATAATATTTTAGACTCCTTACTAATTTTTATAGCTAAAAAAAATTATTTAGTGATATAAGTATAATCTCTTAAACCATTTAGTGATTTTCACATCAAATTTTCTAATAAATAATTATGACTAATAATAGTAGTAATAACATTCAAAATTTACACACAATCACTTCAATTAATAAGTCAATTGTAATACCAATGATATCTTTAGTCCAACTAATTAGTTTGATTAATCAATCGCATCAACGTATTATTAGTGTTATAGAGATTTGAAAAAGTAAGACATACTATATTAGACACAATTAATTAGTCAAGCATATATATAATTCTACTGAAAAAGATAAAGAAAAAGAAAAGAAAGACTTTGTTTTGAATATTATTAGGAGACGCGTGAGAGGAGTGGGCCATTGTTATTGTGTCTTTTTAGGCCAGAGCTAGAATAGGCTGTTATGGCAAAGCATTTGATTGGATCATAACGAGTCGAGACAAAAATTACATTATTGGGATCTCTCCAATTTTGAAAAAAAGTTAAAATAAGAAAATGTTTTTATTTATAACAAAATTCAAACAAGAAATAATATACATACGATAATTCTTTGGTAGGGCATAGAAAATGTCATTCTCGAATGAGTATTTTTTATTTTTGATATTTTGAAAATTATAACCTAATAATCATACATATTATAATTATAGTATTTTTTTTATTAATATTTTATAAATTTTGAATAATTTATAGTACCTAAATATCAGTGTATTACACATGTGATTAAGTTTTTTTTATACGTGAGTACTATTTAAACTCTAATTTAAACACATAAAATTATTCAGAATTTTCTGAAAATTAATTTTTTCCGTATACCAAATAATAATCCTATAGTATGGGCATTTTCTATGTCCTGCTACAGAATTATCCTATACCATAAGCTTTATTATCATCATCACAATCATGAAAACGACATACTCATCTTAAGAGAATTGGAATTCATCATCATCCAACGGATATAAACAAAAGAAGTAAAATCAGTCAAAAACATGTGGCCCACCACCTTCGACCCAAATGGAACGTTGTCGAGATATAAACAATTTCAAAAGTGTCATAATCGGTGGTGGAAACTGGGAAAGGTGGCATACATATGTGAAAAATGAGTTACTTACAACTCAATACAGATACTATTATTGTTCTTCTACTTTTTAAAAAGAGAAAAACTCCAAAAAAAAAAAAAAAAAAAAAGAAATCTTGTAAAGATCCCAAGTCTCATTTTTTTTTTTATCTTTTCCAGATTTAATAATGCCATCTAATTTTCGATATTGATGTGCTCATGTAAACTTTCCTAATTATAAAGAAAAAATAAAAAATTAAGAACGTACCTCCATTGAGCCAAAGAACGAGAGGTTTTTTATGAGAATTACGCTGAGCATGAAAGAACCAATAGAACAAGGCCTTGTGGTTGTTGTGAGGGCTGAGTTTGACGTAGCCGGCATAGTGTGGGAACGTCACCCCTCTCGGCTCTCCCGGCAAGTCCTTCACTCTATCCGCCTCCGCCGCCGCTTCTTCTCCTCCAAATTTTGATCTTTCCGCCGCAGCTGTACACACTACTACGCACCATAGTAAAAAGTACCAGACAACTGTTTTCCAAACAACGGCCATTATAAACTCCAATAAGAGATGTGTTATAAGAGAAGAGAGAGAGAGAGTTTATAAAGAGGGTGAAACTACTGTCATATATATATAGGTATTACAAAACAAGAAGGTGTGGGGGAGACAAAGGACAAGAGACGTTAAAACGACACTACTCTCTCTTTGGTCGTTGTCGCTCTCTCTCTCTTTTCTTATTTATTTATTTATATATATATATATATATTTATAAGGTGTTTCTACGCTTTCCAATTATTTGGTTTGTAATTTTCACACTACAAAATTGATGCCAATTGAAGATACCTTTTCTTTCACCTTTAAAAATTCATATTGACTGATGTAATTTTTTTAAAACTATACTCCACATGTAAAAATGTATAAATTTTGAGTGTTAAGTTTTGTGTCTATCGTTAAAAAAAGAAGTACTATATGCATAATTTTTTCACTCTTTATTGTAAGCCTCTTTTTTTCTCTTTCCAATCAATATGTTCACGCTACATATATGTACAAAATTGTCCAAAATCCACGGGATGGACCAGTTGAACGAATATAATTAATATCGTGGAAGAAACTAATAAATTAATAAAACCGGCCTTTTCTTTTAAAAAAAATATAGAAAATAGAAAGGGACAAATATGACTTTCATGACTAAAATCCTCCCATAATTCTCCAAATTTATTATTGAATAGTAACGCAAGCTTAAAACACTTTCTACGATAGTATTCTCTTAGACTTTTTTTGTAATCTCATACACTTGGGACTATTTCCTCACAAATACATTTCTAATAAGGAGAAACAGACTAATATGCTACTTAATACACCTAAATATAATAGTGATATCATAATATAATTCATATAATCATCCATATAATCATAAAAATACACATAATTTCATTTATATCCTCGCAACACTACTAAACCCAATTAACAAATTTGGGATGTTACATACACTTGAGACTATTTCCTCACTCGTCTATAAGCACATACCATGGGAAAAAAATCTTCTGTCCCCAAAAGTATGTCTTCACCCTGTCCCACCAATAAATTTAAACCATCTGATTTCTTCATTTATTAAGTACTTTAATAAAAATTTATAACGTTAAGTAAGATTAACTAAGGTTAACAGGCAGTTAACTTTCATCCTCCAATTAATGTTATATTCTCTCTCTTGATTCAATAACAATATCAGTACTAAATATTAAATTAACTATATATCATATTCTTTCTTTTCCTATCTTGTGCTAATATTTATTTATTATTCAGTATATTTGTATTTTTTTTTAACAAATATTGTATATATATTAATTAGTTTGACAACTTTATTTGGTAGGTACACAATTCTTCTTCTTCTTCTTTTTTTTTAAAAAAAAGGGGTAACATTTAATAATCTTATCAATATATATCCTTAACTATTATAAAAATAACTAGATATTTTTATTGACAAATATACCTTTATTTCACACCCCACTGTTATTTAATTTTTCAAATTTTTGTCCAACTCTTTTGTTTTGCTTGTATGAGTGTAGGATCTTGACAAATCTTGATAACGTAATGCCAAACTTGCTTTAGGATCATCTCCCTGTTTAATCTCAAAGGTACTACTTGTAACTCCCATCTTCACACTACTACAAAAAAGACTTTTTAGGACTAGCATTGCGAGTCCTAAAATAATGTTTTTAGGACTCGCAACGCGAGTCCTAAAAGATCTTTCTGAGTGCCTTTAAGTAAAGTTTTTAGGACTCGCGTTGCGAGTCCTAAAAAATTTTTACTACTACAAAAAAATTTTTTTTAGGACTCACAATGTGTGTCCTAAAAAATTTATTTAAATACCTTTTAATTAATTATATAATTTTATTTAATAAATCAAAATTTGGGTAAAATGCCCAAATTTTTTTTTAAATCTCATTATTGCTGAATAAATAATAAATATATACTTATATATTTAAAATAAATAAATTACAAAAAATATTAGAATTATTATTATTATTAGTTGAACAAAAACAAAATCAAACATTACCAATAATATTACATGATTTTACACCATCATCCGAATAACATATATGCAAAAACCAATAATATTAATGATTATATATAATCAACATATCAGCCAGCCACCACCTAAAATCCATATACAACAACTAAAATCCAAACAAATACAACCAGCCAGCCACCACCTGAAAATGAAGACCAGCCTCCGG
Source organism: Humulus lupulus (assembly GCF_963169125.1). NCBI lineage: Eukaryota > Viridiplantae > Streptophyta > Magnoliopsida > Rosales > Cannabaceae > Humulus > Humulus lupulus. The sequence continues at coordinate 27,811,595 of NC_084800.1, read as the reverse complement.
CCACCGCCTCTAGGAGCGAGCCCCTCCGCGAGCCCCTCCGAGCCACCGCCTGTGTGAGCGAGCCCCTCCGCGAGCCACAGCCTCTGTGAGCGAGCCCCTCCGCGCCACCGCCACTGTGAGCGAGCCCCTCCGAGCCACCGCCTCTGTGAGCGACCCCTCCGCAAGCCCCTCCGAGCCACCGCCTCTATGAGCGACCCCTCCGCAAGCCCCTCCGAGCCACCGCCTCTGTGAGCGACCCCTCCGCGCTAGCACCTCTGTGAGCGAGCCCCTCCGAGCCACCACCTCCGCAAGCAATCTCGTCGACGGCGTTGCAGCGAGCCCCTCCGCGAGCCACCGTCCAGCGAGCCCCACCGCCTCATCTGCTTGAGCAAGCCATGGAGAAGAGGGTTGGGAGGAGGAGGCTGTCGGCTGGGGAGAAGAGGTTGGGAGGAGGAGGCTGAAACGTTTAGGGTTAGGGACTTAGTGATTGATCAATTTTTTTTTAAATGTATATTCAGACCCAAATAAATAAAATTAAATTTTCTTTTTAAAAAAAAAAATAAAAAAATAAAAGAAATCTGTTTTTTTTTTAATTTAGTTATTAAAATAAAATTTTAATTTATTCATTTATTTATCATTTTTTACTTAAAAGTTTTTAGGACACCCAAAATGAGTCCTTAAAATTTACCACTAATATTATACTTAAATTGAATTTTTTTTAGGACATGCATTAGTTTTTAGGACTCGCGTTGCAAGTCCTAAAAGAAATTCTTTAAGGACTCTCAACGCGAGTCCTAAAAAGTCCAGAAGATTGGAGGGAATTTGTGATTTTTTAAAATTTAAATTTTTAGGAGACATATAAGGTTTTAGGACTCGCAATGCGAGTCCTAAAAAGTCCAGGAGGTGTTTTTTTAAAATCCAAAATCAAACTTTTTTAGGACTCGCAACGCGAGTCCTAAAAGATATTCTTTAAGGACTCGCAACGCGAGTCCTAAAAAGTCCAGGAGGTGTTTTTTTAAAATCCAAAATCAAACTTTTTTAGGACTCGCAACGCGAGTCCTAAAAGATATTCTTTAAGGACTCGCAACGCGAGTCCTAAAAAGTCCAGGAGGTGTTTTTTAAAAACCCAAAATCAAACTTTTTTAGAACACACAGAGATTTTAGGACTCGCAACGCGAGTCCTAAAAGATATTATTTAAGGACTCGCAACGCGAGTCCTAAAAAGTCCAGAAGTTGTTTTTAGGACTCGCATATATGTGAGTGTCCTAAAAAAGTGTCCTAAAAACTCTTTTTTGTAGTAGTGTCACATGCTTTGTCCACCTCTTTAAAATGTATTGAGAAGGTATTTTCACAATATTATGAAATGAAAAGACTTTAAGAATATGTGAGCATAATATTCCTGCAAACTCAAACTTCTTGCAACTACGTATTGTTGTATTAGCCGATGAATCATATTTAACTGTGTGGTGAAAAGACTTACCATTCGGAGTAAGCTTATATTCTCTCATAACTCCTAACTCAGTAATAAGTTCCATAGCACAACTATAAGCCTTTGAAAACTCAACCTCAAACATTCTCAACACTGCAGGGGTATACACATTCGCTGCATGATTCAAAATTTCAATTGGAAGTGATGGTGCCAAATTACGTTGACTTACTCTAAAGTCGGCTTTTAACTCTTCATAACGTCGATCATCAATCAACCTCTCAAAATGCTCTAAAAAACGCAACATAGTGTGTTGATAGCTGACATACTTTTTAAGTACATTATTCATGCTTTCACTTCGCTGTGTAGTAGTCATATTTGCACAAAAAGTCTCTCTTCCATATACTAAAGCCCATTTCTCCTTAACCTTGAACTGTTGTGCCAACCAATCATTATTTTCAAGATTATATTTCCCAAGCATGTTTCCCCAAGCCTCAATAAATTCACACTCTTCATCATACTCATATATGCAATTTCCAAAATCAGTAGCAAATTCATGAAATCTTTCAAAAACACTACTCAAGTGTTTAGCTGCATTCTGATACATATGCCAAATACATAAACGGTGATACGTTTATGGCCATTGGGATCTTACTGCTTTTGCCATTGCCGCATCTTGATCAATAAGAATAGTTTTTGGTTTTTTCCATGACATAGCTTCTACAAATGTGTCAAATAACCACATAAATATTTCAGTAGTTTCATCATATAACAATGCAGCCCCAAATATAGTGGTTTGTTTATGATGATTTACCCCAACAAACATAGCAAAAGGTCGACAATCATGATTTTTTCAGTAGGTTGTGTCAAATCTAACAACATCACCAAAGTTATAATATGATTCCTTCATTCGTGCATCTGCCCAAAATATATTTGTTAACAAATCATCTTCATCCGCTTGCAATGCATAATAAAAATTAGGATCTTTTGACTTCATCTTTTGAAGATATTCAAGAACACCACCTGTATCTCCTGCATGCATTTGAATTGTTCTTTTGGTGCGTATATAATTTCGACAATCATCCAAAATAAATCCAAGATTTTCATGTCCGCCGGCTCGCCTAATCATTAGTTCCATACTGGCTTTAGGAGCAATTCCTGAATTCTCAGCCATTTCAATTTCAGATGCTTGAGCAGGGGTTATTCTTCTTTGTGACCTATGTAAGTGACTCTTACTGGGGCTTGAAGTCACATGTGTATGCTCTGCATTAAATTCAATAACTTGATATTTTCCAAATTGATGAAGTTTTATCTTCATCCTCGCCAAACAACCAAATCTTGTTGTAGCACGATGACATTTCACATTATCATTTCGTTTATCTTTCTCCCGAAAGCCTTCACATGAGCAACAAAAAGTTCTATTTTTTATTTTTCCATTTTCATTATCCTTATGACTTTTGCTTCTCCGTATGCTAAAACCAACCTTATAAACATAAACATTATAAAAATTATAAGCTTGTTCTTCAGTTTCAAATTCCATACTAACCTTTGGTATCTCATCATCAGGAATGTTGGAATGAATTTGCATTATTTTTACAGCGTAATCATTTGTAGCTTCTTAATCTTCATTCCTTTGATTGTTGGAGTGTTGTTCCTCATTATTTGTATCAATATTCATAATCCTGTATATTATATAAATAAGTCAGATGTTAAAAATATATTAATGAATAAATTAAATATTAATAATTAATAATTTGTTATAAAGTAAACTAATAACTATAACTATATAAGAATATATAGAATCAAACTAATATAACAAAATTTTAAAAATTAAAAATTAATATATATATATATAATAGGAATAAGATACAAGGAATAAAACAAGATATTTTCTTCATCTTATAAAATAAAATCCTTAAAAAAAACGAATGAATAAAACAAAATATTTGATTATATATAATTCTATATACGTGTGATTCAGCAAAAGCAAAAAAAAAAATCCTATATATGTGTGATTTGAATATATGGTCTATGTGAATATTCATTTTAAAGAAAGAAAATAAAAAATAAAAAAATAGAAAATGGAGCTTACTTGTTTTCTTCTTCTTCTTCAATAAAATAGGAGAAACCCAGAAAAAAAAAATCGTTCTGCAGCAGCAGGATAGGAGATGAAAAAAATGAAATTTGTTTGTATAAAATATTATTTACTTTGAAGGATATTGTTATTGAATTAAAATGAGACTTTTACAATTCTGAGAGAGAGAGAGAGAATATAGCATTAATTGTGGGATGAAAGTTAACTATTCACTTAACCTTGGTTAACGTTATAATTTTTCATTAAAGTACTTAATAAATGAAGAAACCAGGTGGCTTAAATTTATTGGTGGGACAGGGTGGGGACATGCTTTTTGGGACAGAAGATTTTTTTCCCATACCATGCTTCTATTTATAGGCACCCAACGAGCCATCTAAAACTTTATAGAATTTTCTAACTTTTTGAGTAATTAACTATTCTTTACTATTTTCTAAATAATTCTGGATTTATCTATACATCATTTAATTAGTTTTAAGACTCTTCTAGAACTTTCTATAATGTTCTAGGTTTCTTTTAGTACTTTCTAGAACATTCTAGAATTTTCTATAGCATTCTAGAGTTGGTAATGACTTTTAAATTTCTTCAAGAACTTTCTAAAATGTTCTATGTTCTTTCTAGTACATTCTAGAGAATTTGCTCATAATATACTCTCTCGACCATTGTTTCAACATCTCACAGAATACCTAGAATTTAAAATTGATCAGTTTTAAACCACACAATATAATAAAGAAAAGAAACCAACTCCAAAATTTCAAATTTGAATGTTCAATAAGAGAAATTCATGATTTTATTTTTGTTTTATAAAAAAAATACTTACCACAAGCTTTCGCTCTATATATATTGGGAAGATGCATCTAGCTAGTGCACCATAGTAGCCGATTCAATTATTTCTCTAAAAAAGTAGCAAAGGAATAAGGTGTATTTGGAAGTATTAAAATGTTCCCTGATAACAACGGATCTCATTGTTTTGAGAGATAAAGTCATATCACGTGTTAGAAAACCATACAAAATAATTGTAGTCTCTTTCTGGGACATAAGAGAGACATATATCCTTCTTACAAACAAAACACCCCAATGTCACTACAAAATATAGAGATTCTACCGACACTACAAGAAAAAAAGATTTTTACTTCGGTTTTTATGCTGGATTCACTTCAGATTTTGCTTAAATTCGCAATTGCAGTAGTTCGGAGCGAAGTAAAAAGTAGATAAAAATCGAAGTGAAATATAAACTTTCTACTTCGGTTATTATGTAAAAACTGAAGTAGAATCCTCACTTTCTACTTCGGTTTTTATATAATAAACGAAGAAGAAAACTCCCTCCCTATTAAGTTTATACTCTATGCATGATAACTTTAGGCATGTTATTAGGTTCTAGTCTTATAAAATTAAAAAAAAATTGGCAGAGTTTCTTTTGTTTCTTTAGCATACTGTAATTTCATAATTACCTATAAAATCAATACAAACAAACACAATAGTCAAGCATAGATGATTCCATCATTATTAGGTTCTAGTCTTATAAAATTTTAACAAAAAATTGGCAAAGTTTCATCTGTTTCTATAGCATACCGTAATTTCATAATTACCTATAAAATCAATACAAACAAACACAATAATTAAGCATAGATGAATCCATCATTATTAGGTTCTAGTCTTATAAAAATTTAAAAAAATTCTGCAAAGTATCATCTGTTTCTATAGCATACCGCAATTAATTACCTATAAAAGCAACACAAACAAACACAATAATCAAGTATACATGAATCCATCCTCATATCACTATAACACGCAAATTTCCCAGAGCCTACTTCACTAATTTTCAAACATAACTTTTACTAAATCCAATATGCATGATTTAATTAACCTTATCTTTATACATAAATCTTGTAGTAATATAAATAAAATTAAAAAGTACTAACCTTCAATATTACTCTTCAATTCACCCGAAATGAACAACAAAGTCACCACTCAATCGATGACTCTACTAAAACATTACTTACATAATTAGTAAACTACATAATTAATTATCAAACCACTAAATAAATAAAAAAAACAAATCAAACTAGTTATAGAAACAAATGAATAACACTTTGATCATCTTCAAGCTATTTATTTTTTCAAATATTTAAAAGCAAATTCACCTTGTCACAATTTCTAAAATTTACTAATATACATATATATTTATAATCAAACAAATTTTTATCACATTATGTAAAATAACAAAATAAACAAATAATTAGAAAAGTTAAAAAAATATTACTAAATTTAATTATAAAATTTGGAATAATATAAAAAAAATAAAAAAAATAAAAAAAATAAACTCAAACAAAGTTTGTAGGATCAAACCTATTCATTGATGATTGAAATAGCTTCTATCACAATTTTGAAACTCAAACACCTATACACGTTCAACACAAAATATGAGAACAAAAAAAAAAGAAAAAAACATAAAAAAAATAAAATATTATCATACAAACAATGATTTAGTAATCCATACCTGTTTTGAAGCTAAAAAACACCTTACAACGACAAAAATCCGGTCAAAATCTGGCAAGAAACACCAAGAACCCATGATAAATAATACCCACGACCAAATGTATTTTTTTCCTCTAAAAAACCAAAATAGAAGGATTTCTAGGCTATAATCCAGTTTATAATGAAGGAAAGTTGTAAGAAACAATGAAAAAACAAAAAGGAAAAGGTTTGATGATGAATTACTGAAGTTGTTAAAGCTTACCTTTCCGAAGGAAAATAAAATTCCATCAACATACTACGAGGCTAAAAATAGATTGAAGAAATTAGGGTTGGGATACGAGTCAATTCATGTGTGCCAATATGAATGATAGTTATTTTACAAAGAGTGTGCAACTAAAGAGGAATGTCCAGTTTGCGGAAGTAGTCAATGGATTACTTTTGAAAAAACTAAAGGAAAAAAGGTGCCACTCGAGAAACTTTTGTAAGTTTAAACTTTTGAGAAAGTCGACAAAAGTTTTTGTCAACGACACTGCTCGAGAAACTTTTGTGTTATTATTTTCATAAAACTATGTTACTATTGTATTTCTAACACTTTTTATGAACATGAAAACATGACGGAAGAGCTTGAGAGAGCACAACTTCAAAACCAGTCTCAAGAACCGACGGAGGGATCTGAAACTGGATCTGGTACTGATTCCTCGTCGTTCGATCAATACGAGATTATGAGTAAAGTACTTGGGGAGAGGTCTGACTTTCAAAGAAGAGTGGGTTACAGCAAAGGGAAATGGAAAAAATCAGCTTATAGCTCCACAAGTCAAAGTCATTCACAAGCCCTGCCTGCTCTCATACGCTCCAAGAAGACATGGCTACTATGGCAGAGATAATGAAGGCAATGCGTAACGAGCTCCAGATGTTGAGATCTCAACAAGGTCCATCTGGTCACCCTCAGCATACCAGTTCACAAACTCAGTCGCGGTTTGACAACCTTTTGCAACGGTATTTACCATCACAACCTGAAGGTGGTATATCTTCTCAAATTTCACCTTCTTGGTCGATGCCAGAACAACAACATTTTCATCCACCTCAACAAAATTCTCCTAACATGTATGAAGGCACATCACTACAATTTTAGTACATGTATGGACGATCCTCTCAGTCCCCTCCTCTTTATTACCTTGACATCGCTGCAGGATCTTAGACGTCACATCCTAGGCATCGTGAGTTTAGGGATTCATCACAACAGCAGCAACAACCGCAACAATAGAGGTATGGTCAATTTGTGAGTTTGTCGCAGCAACAGCAAATGTATGGTTAATTTGAGAGTTTATTACACTAGTCTCCCTCGACACGGCCACATACTCGACCATTTGTGGACTCGTTTGGATCATCTTCGTATCAGTCTCCATAAGCTTATTACCCTTTGTTGACGCCGTTTTTCGTCAACAGTGAAAGAAGAGCACGTAAACAATAATCAGTAATGGCCAATAAAAATATGACAATACAAACACGATTTTTTACGTGGTTCAGCAGTTAAATCTGCCTAGTCCACGAGTCTTTCTTATTAAGACTTAAGAATATCTCTGAAAACCCTTCAAGGATGAATTCTCCAGAGTTTTCCTTAGGCTTACAAAAGTTCGATCCTTTACAATGGTGCATGACCTCTCTATTTATAGAGAAGATTTCAGAATACTATCCCACATATTTTGGGTAGTTACTCTTTTTATCCAAATAAATTAAATGGCCTTAAATGCCTATAATCCAATATAAAAGGAAACGTCCCCTGAAGACCAGGGGGCGTATAACTTAATCAAATAATATCCCTTGATTGTAGGGGATTTACAGTAATAAATGTAGATCGCGTCTCTTATAGATGACTCATATAGGATATTCAAAGTTATTATCCTATATCACCAAGGCCATATTCTCCCAGGTTTCTTACTGACTTTCGAGCTATAACATATCCCGAGGCCACATGACTTCGAGCTCGTACGCGCATCAGGCTCGGAGCCATGATTCGAGGTCATCCTCGAGAACAGATGCACCTCGGGGTCTACCTTTCGAGCTTGTGAGGATTTCGAGGCTACCATCTTCGAAGTCGTCTCTGTTTCGCGGGCTCGATGTTTAGATTTCGCACATATTCCAGACTTTACGAGTTCATTCATTATGCATTCAGTTTTCGAGGTCACACTCATCGTGGCTCGAAATCTGGGTATAACATCTTGCCCCCTCAAAAGTATTTGTTCGAATCCTAAGAGAATGAAACTTTTGAACTACTTTCTTCGGGAATCGTACCGTCACATACTTAAGAATGGACACGCGTCAGTTGGGTATTGCTCATTCATGGCACTCGAGTACCTTGGAAATCTACCCACGATCATTCGTCTGCCACCTTTTCGGTGCCATCATGTCATCGATCCCTGACCGTTGGATTTTATGAGGATTCTGGCCAATGGCTCAGATTAATCCTTTTTATCACTTTTCTCCCTCTATATATACAAGGTCTTCTTCTTCCTCTTATTTTACACGCATCAAAGGAAAGAACAAAAACAAAACCAAAACCAGAAAGCTTTCCCTGGGAATTTTTTGCTTGTGCATGTTTTCTCAGCCGAAGAAACAGAGGACCGCCAATCTGTTCGAGACCGTAAGCTCATATCTGCAGCCTCTCCTTCAATCAACGATTTCTCTGCAATCACCGTTATTGTGTAAGTGTCCAATCTTTATTTCCCCTTATGCCAGTTTCTGTTCATATTGTTCTTGTTATTCCTATGAATGTACTAGTTTACTTTCTTAGTACGATACGTTAGGGAATTTTTGACCGATAGGATTCCACGTTTACGTCTCCATACTGGGTTTACATTACTGGTTCCATATCCAGTTTTGATGTTTGAGCAAGATCTCTTTTTTCTGGGTTTTAAAATTTTAAAAGAAATTTCTTGTACACCAAGATATCGGGTATAAAACCTTGGCCTTGATGAATGCACGATACCCAAGATTACCTTTTCTGGTTATCCGCCACTCTTTTTCCCCTGATTTTTGGGATTTTCAAAAAAAATTGTCCACTCTCCTCCTGCTTTTCGTGGAATACACGATCTGACTTTTTAATAAGGATCTTAGTATCGAGCTCGTTTTGTTCCTAAACTCTGAGCTAGTCCTGTCAAGCTCGTAATTCTTGCATGCATGGCCCTCACCATTTTTTCTTTCTCGCTAGATGTCACAGAATCTAGAAAGACGGTGGGGGTCGTTGCTGGCAATTCCTTCTTCGACCAAAACCCCGAGCCCGGAATCGCTGTTTGCTCGGAATCAACGTCGAATTCGCGAGTACGATCTCGCACGCAAACAGGAGGATATTCGAGCTCATTACCGCCGCCAAATTGACGAGGTCATAGAGAAGAAAAGGAGGATCCTTCGAGAGGCTATTTACCCAGAATCCAATTCAGGGCCCAGGCCGATCCCACTCAACCCCAAACTGACAGTGACGGTTGCGTACAGCCCGGGAGAGCTCCAATTTTCACTTATGGGGGAGCCTTCTACCTCGCAACCGAGGAGAGAAATCTTTGAGGCCGAGCACTATTGGAGCTCGGTTACCTCGACAAGTCAGATAACTGATATTCTAGCCCTCCATGGCCTCAGGTTGTCAAGCTCCTTGAGGTGTCGAGCTCCGACCGCTATCGAGCGGAGCTGCTACACCCCTGGGAACCCTGACAACAGGCTGAGGTACGCGGCATGGAGTCAGGAACACATGAAGGCAGGAGCGCTATTGCCTTTGAAGTTTTTTTTCAAGGACTTCACGGATTTTTTTGGGTTGGCTCTGTTCCAGCTCAACACCAATTCTTACAGGGTTCTGTCTGCCCTGAGGTCGCTATACCACGAGCTGAAGTGGGAAGGACCTTCGCCGCAATAGATTTTGTATCTCTTCTGTTTGAAAAGTAATCCCTCCCGAGCTCGGGGAGGAGATGGATTTTATTACCTTTCGAGCTATCCCAAAGAGAAAAATGTGTTTGAGGATCTCCCTAATCATCCACCTGATTTCAAAAAAGCCTTCTTCTGGACAGATGGCCTGTCCCCGTCTCGATGCTACTCATTCAGGCGGATTCGTAAGTATTCCAACCTTCTTTATTTCTATGCTCGAGTTCTTATTTGTAGGTTCGTACTTAGTTGCCATGTGTCTTATTTTCCAGCCAATTTCCTCCATCCTACTCCCGACGAGGCAATGAAAGGGCATAGAGAGGCTCTGCTCTAACTCCCTTATGGCAGGAGGTCTCTCTCGTACCTTTTGCATGAGGATATGCTCCGAGCTTGCAGGCTTTTGGGAGATGGCCAGTCCACCTCGGACTGGTCCAACAAGAAGTATGATCATTGGGAGCAGGTGCCTTTGCCCACAGGCATCCTTCCCCCGAGGAGGGAGGTGAGGCCTCCACCTCCAGCTCGCCGAAGGAGTACACCGTCGGGGAATGAGGCTAATGATGAAGCCTCGAGCTCAGACTCGGATGAAGAAGGTAAAGTCATCCTTACCTCGAGAATGTGGTCCCCCACCTTGTTAAAGCATAAACCCGATAGGTTAGTTTCATGCCCGTATGATAGATACCACTTCTATATATGGACTCGGGTAGACGATCGAGTTCATAGGTTTGATAGTTGGCTCGGGAAGTATGACACCATGTACAGTCCAAACGAGGTGTGGAACGGGATAGCCGTCCAATATGGGACAAACGACTATAGGGACCTTTCGAGGTTGACGTCCACCTATAGGGAAGGCACTCCCCCCGCCTCTTCTGAGGATGGGGGAATTTCATGGTCCCCGAGCTCTAGTTCGGGGGAGAGTTCCAGTTAGGTCTTTCTTTACTTGGTTTTTTCTTTTTTATTTTTCAAGCTTATTATCATTATGTCTAACTTCGATTGGAACTGTGCAGGTGCCATGGACTCCGACCTCGACAATATTATCGAGAGTGGTGGCGCCAAAAGGAGCAAGCGTCCCAGGGCGGGGTCGCGGAAGTTGGACCAGCCTGCCAAAGTCCCCAAGATGGCCGAGAAGACGCCTTCTCCCCCAGCTCCGCCTGTTACCAGTTCCATCACGGCGCCGTCCTCGCAGGTCGGTGCCTCAACCGTGGCACCGACTTCGCAGGTCGATGCCTCTACCATGGCACCGACTTCGCAGGTCGATGCCTCTATCATGACCGGGCCCCAACTTCCTGTAGTGATTCGGCCGACACTTGGTCCGCCTCCTAGAAAGCTTTCCGCTTCTCGAACTCACAAGCTGTCAGTTTCTACTCACATGGAGGAGTATGTAATTGACAATGCAGCTGGGTCCCATGGGTCTACGCTGGGCTCGGATGTCATGTCCCGAATCGGCCAGAGCTTCAGCAGTCTCGAAGCTCCTCAATGGCAATACCTGAACAACGCTCGAGATTGCACTGCTCTCTATGAGAAGAGTATCGAGCTCGCTATCGCGGTAAGTTTTCTTCTACTTCTTTGTTATATTTACATAGTCCTGGCGTTAATGACAGTTTTTTCTTTTGTCAGTCTCTTGCCTTTACTGCCCAGCTGAACTATAAGTTGAATAACAAGATCCACTCCAGCAAGTCTTATGCTCAGGAGGCAAAGGATCTTCAACTCAAGGCGA